>NW_017672341.1:88529-160259 GCF_001879085.1 Nicotiana attenuata
ATTCTCCATTAAAAAGCTTTGAAGCTTTGAATTGAAATTTGGGTTTTTAAAAATCATTATTTGTTTGGATTGGGTGTTGTTGCAAATAATTGGGAATATGGTTTGGAGTTTATATCTCACTTTGAGGGGTTTTGGTGAAGATTAGACTTGGTTTTGGCTGAATTTCAGATTGAAACTCGAAGAAGAAGAAGAAGAAGAAGAAGAAGAAGAAGAAGAAGAAGAAGAAGAAGAAGAAGAAGAAGAAGAAGAAGACATGACATACATTATTTTGCAGAAATTGTAGAAAAATTGTAGACTGTTGTTTATTTATTTTTCTTTTATTCATTTACCTATTGTATGAAAGTTGAACAACATTGTATAAAAATTATATTTAAGTGGATGATTTAGTACTGTTTTGGACAAAAATATGTATCAAAAATGTGAAACATACATTTCAGGGGAAGCATGTCGAGTCCAAATATGTACCCAGTTTGTAGATATTTTGTAGATTATTTGTATTTTGATTGTAGATGCTTTATTTTCTGATTTCACAAATAAAAAACGACTAAAACTTCTACAAGTCTTCTGAAAAAATGCAATTATGTCAAAAATCCCAATTATGCCACAATTGAATGGGAACTGGGATATTAAAATTCAATGTACCCAGTTTGTAGATATTTTATAGATAAATTGTAGATTATCTGTATTCTGATTGTAGATGCTTTGTTTTCTGTATTCACAAATCAAAAACGACTAAAACTTCTACAAATATTCTGCAAAAAACGCAATTATGTTGAAAATCCCAATTATGCTGCAATTGAATGAGAATTGGGATATTAAAATTCAATATACCCAGTTTGTAGATATTTTGTAGATAATTTGTAGAAACATTGAAATTCTGTATTTTCATATTAATTTTTCAAATGATATGTAGTTTTGTTGTAGATTAAATGTAGAAACAAGCCATTGTGAGTCTTATTTGACTCATTCCTCACATTCAACCTATTCTACAAATTCACGCCTCTTTAAATACAATACAACCATACTTCTTGAATTTAAAGGTATAGCAATATATATAACTTAAAAAACATCTTCTCCTCTGCACGAGTTAGCTCCAAAACAGACGAAGTGGAATAACAAGCTCCCATCAAAATTTTTAACACAAAAACACAAAGCTGAAAAATAAATAAACAACAGTCTATAATTTTTCTACAATTTATCTACAATTTCTGCAATATAATGTATGTCATGTCTTCTTCTTCTTCTTTGAGTTTCAATCTGAAATTCAGCCAAAACCAAGTCTAATCTTCACCAAACCCCCTCAAAATTGAGATATAAACTCAAAACCATATTCCCAATTATTTACAACAACACCCATTCCAAACAAATAATAATTTTTGAAAACCCAAATTAGAATTCAAAGCTTCAAAGCTTTTTAATGGCTGTCACTGGTGGAATTGCTGCTCTGTTTTCCTTTTCTCTTATATTACTGAAATTTGGGATTGCGAGATAGAGAGAGACATAGAGAGAATTCTCAAATCTTTGCAACAACATCCAATCCAAACAAACAATGTCTTTTGAAAATCCAAATTCGAATTCAAAGCTTTGGCTATGGAAGAAATAATGGAATTTTGGTACAGAAATCGTGGGTGTGGGAGGGAAACGTGGGTGAAGGTGTGGGAATTGGAGAGAGAAACGTGAGGGGAGTGGTATTAGAAGGAATATACGGTACCATTAAATTAGGAGTGTAATTAATACTCTTAAAAACCACAAATGGTATATAATTGGTAATTAGATATACTAAATATAATTATATCAAACCTTAAACATTGAGGGTAATATAGTTTCCTATATGGCATAGGAATGTAAAAATTCCTTATAAAAATGTCTCTACACAAACAGATTAACTCCAAACATTAATGTGTGATAAAACAAGTTTGAGATTACCACACTAACTCAGTACATAAAATTGAAACTCGAGATTTTTACAATGACAAGCGGTGAACTACCATTACATTTGCTTGAAGCCTTTGGCTCTAAATTTCCAGATTCAATATTCAACAACTCTTTTTATTTACTGTTAATGACCTAAAAAGATTCATCTTAGACAGTACCTTTTCTAATTCATTAATAATCAAAGCCATTTGAAATACCAAAATGATAGATATGATAATCTATAGAAGGCACTACACACTTTGCATGAATCTTGAAAATATATAGCCAATTTATACATCAAAGAATTACAAGTTCTGAATCATAGATTCAATCAATCTAACCATTTCACGAATGATTACATGGATCCTAAAAATAGAATAACAATGACAATTGAATTAGATAAAGAACTTTGGGCATGAGATCAACACTCCACTGTACTGGAGACTGGAGTACACACACATTTCCGGTGTTCCCTTTGTTGCTTCAATATCTATTTGTTTAACCAAATCAGTTACCAATTGAAACCTAAATTAGAGCTATGTGTGTAGTCACCACTGAGGCTTTCCAGCTATCATGCAAAACCAATAGTCACTACTGATAAAATTTTACAAATTAAACAAATACCTTATCAAATATAAGTTTTCATAGCCTCTAATTCTAGTTGATGACAAACTAAAAACTTTATGGCTAAAGAATAAATTGTATAGATGAGCAACTTCATACAGATTTGCCAATAACTTCAGCTAAATAAATTTCAATCACTATTTAACATGATGCACGCAATAACTTAGCTCATATCCAAAACTGTATTCTAACAATAACCAAACAAACACAACTTAATAAACACCAAACAATAGTCATAATACTGAAACTTGACAAGGCACAAACACCTTCAAACAAACTGAAATTTACATTATCTAAACAGGAGTAATACCTCAGTAGTAGCAAGAAACAAAAGAAACTAGAAAATAAGTCTTTGAAATTAGTGATGACAAAATAGAAAAAAAAGCAGGAACAAAGAAGCAGCCACGAATGAAGCTAAAGGGCACCCAACTTCAAGAACCTAGAAAGTTTTTCTACTTAGAGATGAAGATGAATGTAATTTTTGAAAATATAGTCAATCTCTGTGTAAAAATAGTCTCCAAAACAAAGAAAAAAAGTGTTAATTTTCATGGTGTATTTTCTGTGTGAAGTCTGTCTATTCACGAGAGGGTCAGGGGTCTTATATAGAGTGTGAGTGTGTTAAGGGATAGGAAATAATCTGGGAAGATACAACCCCTAAAAATAAGGAAAGAAGCATCTTTCTTCAACCAATTTGTGTACAGCTGTCCCCTTTTTTATCAGATATTTTCATTTTTCATCATCTTATCCTAACCATTTTGGACAGCTGTCCATTTCTGGAAGTTTCCAATCAGTTGTTAGAGATTCTTTCACGTTAAAACCCCCAAATTAACCTTTTGGTGTTTTAAAATTACCTCAGAATCAAACCTTGATTCTGGGCTTGAGTCGTGTGACTCTGATCCAAAGACCCCAGTTCTCAAATCAAATAACTGAATTTATGGGTCAGCCTATCAAACAAACAGGCCCAGCTTTGAGCCAAATCAAATGGGTAAATCAATTGGGGCCCAAACTCAAAATCAACATACAATTATACTAAACAAGCACATGCATCTAATTAATCATGCAATTAACCTAAATAAACCTATTTTTAATTGAACTAATCAAAATAATAATTAACACCTAACTAAGGATTCAAAAATAGAAAAAGAAACAAGTAAAAGGGAAAAGAAAGTATACTGATTTTGGTCGGAAATGGTTGGGCAAATAAGGCAAATCAACGAACGATGATGGGGACAAAGCTCTGGACGGTCAGTGGTGGATTAACCGGAATCCCGTGGCTTCGAAATGATCTAAAATCAACATCAATCAATCGTTCTTGTTAGTAACGATTGACTGATGTAGGTCTTAGGTTAAGACACGCGAAAATTGTCGGCGGGATAGAAAAAGGGCAAAAGTTAGGGTTTAGACATTTCTCAAATTCAAAATTCAAGAGATTTGGGTGGTTTTATGGTGAAATTACACGGAGATATGAGGTGAGGGGGAGGTGGTGGTTGTCTGGTGAAATGTTGGGGTAGTTTGGGCTGTCGCCGCCGCCATAGGCGATTTTCGGTGGGCGGCGATGGCGGTGGTTAAGAAAGGTGAGTTGAGAGATGAGGGAGATAGGTTTTGGGGAGTCTCTAGGGATTGGGGGGAGGGGGTCCGTTCAGACATATATATGTGAGGGGTTTATGGAGTTCTCAGCCGTTAGATATGAGATGATTAACGGCTGAGATGGCTTCAATAAAAAACAGGGTCATTTGATAGGGGGAATTGGACCAGATTTTGGGTCTGGGCTGGGCAGGTGTTGAAGAAATTGGGCCATTATTGTCTTTGGCCCAATTTTAAACAAGACCAAGGCAATTCTTTAATTCCTTTTCTTTTCTTTGATTTTAAATTCTAATTAAATTAATAAAAATCCTAAATTAAGTCCTAAATCAATCTAATTTGTAAAATTAAACTAATTATCTATTTATACTATTCACATAACTAATTAATCTTAAATCAACGAAAGAAAATGAATAATTTAACACTAAGAGCTAAAAATGTGAAAATGAACATCACTTTTGTGGTTTTTGTTTTAATAATTCAATCAACTTATGAAATTGGATTCTAAATGCAATTAAGACCTACAAATGCTATGTAATGAAGATTTGGATTTTTTTTTTTATGATTTTAAAATGTTAAAAATGCATGAAAAAATGCAACTAAATGCACATAATCACCAAAGATTCCTAAAAAATCTATAAAACATTAAAAACAATTAAGAAATATTTTGTGGGAGTATTTTTTGTGCGGCAAAAATTACGTGCTCACACTATCTACATCACGCTTTTTGAGGTGCGATCCTTCCTCGAACACTGCGTAAATATGAAATACTTTATGTCGGGATGCCCTTTGCCCATATTTCTCACCTCCCACCAACATAAGTATCGAATATTCAGTAAACTAAAAATTAAATAACTATAAAAAATCACCTAATACTTTTTGCTCCCACTAAAATTTGCACTTGAGACTTATATCAAGAATTGTAATAGCTTGTCTGCTTGTGAATGAATGATGGGTGGTAGAATGGCTAAAGCCTCCTTCTTAATGACGTCCAGTTCAAATCCAAATGGATAACGTTGGGCTGACCAGCCTTACAGCCTACTACCTAAAAAGTATATGTGCTTTTCAACTTATCACTTAGGAAGTACATAAATAGCCATTTTTAGAGCTGTTATTTAGGCATTAGCTAGTACTTATTTTGTTCTAAAAATTTGAACTAATAAAAATCTTAATTTCACGACAATTCAGAAAATTTGTGCCCTTAAAAATTAAACTAGAAAACTAAAATTCAGGATACTTTGGCTAATTCATAAATAGCAACCTTTTAGAGTGGCTACCTTGTGTCATTTCTACTTTAACTAGTATATCTTTCTTTTTTTACTTTTTTTTTTTTTTTTTGCAAAAAAAAAAAGGAGTATGATGATACACGGTTGAATCTTGATATGGTATGGTTTTGATCATGTTATGATATGGTTTTGTACTAGAGGTGTCAAACGGGCCGGGTTGACCCGGGACCGGCCCGACCTGGTAGTTAGGGAGCCAGGTAGGTTGGGTTACCGAGGTTAGGGGGTTGGTCTGTTCACTTTAATTCATCCGGTTAACCGAATCGGTCAAACCCGATCAACCAAAATCCCTGTAGAACCGGTTAACCGGACCGGTTTAAAGGTTGGATTTCAATATTATTTTTTTAAGGTTTTAGAGTCTAAGGCAATGCAAAACCTTTGAATTTACTCTTTTTTCTTTAATTTACTTGTTAAATGTAAACCTTTCAATTTGTAAGTTTGAATTTTGAAATAAATATAGCACTTGCAATTTATAAGTGCAATTTTTTTTCCATATTCATTGTATTCTTTATATTTTTACTTTATATTAATATAAATGACAATAGTTATACAAAATACAAAAAACAAAAGAACACTAACCGGCCCCTTGGACCCGTAATCCTTACGGTTCATTTTTTACCCGGATGAACCCGAACCCATTAAGCCCGGTAATCCCTACCCGTAACCGCCCCGGTTCGAAACCCGGACGGTTTTAACTTTTCTCTACCCAGCCCGGCCCGACCCACCTGTTAGACACCCTTATTTTGTACTGAAAGAAAAACTTTATGTTATGATAGAGTTTTGCTCATGTTGATTAATCAAAGGAAGGAAATGAACATCTTATAGGTGTTTTAGTTTGCAAACGAGTTCTACATAGTATATAATGTTAGAAAGTATAATATAGTAAATTAGTAACGAATAATAACTTGGTAATTGTATTTTGTTATCAGATGGTTGGTTTGTTGTATTAAGATATGAATATATGGTGCATATGTAAAAATATGCGATTGACTTTGATAAATATTTGTTTCCAATAGCACCTTTGGCCTATATTCAATATATCACTTTATTCAATTTAGTATAGTATTTGTTGTCTTATGCGATTAAAAATAATTAATTAAATACAATTTATGAGTTTAGAAATGATGTTCTTATTTTTGTTTTATAATATCTATATTTGGATTGACTTGCACACATCTTAATTATTTTTTACTTTACTTACATTTACTCTATCAAATGCATGCAAGTGTCTAGTAACTCAATTCTTCGAGACTTAAGTAGATGAAAATGAATTTGTCTAACTTTTCTCTCTCTGATAAATTTGCATATTGATCTCTCATTCATTTGCCAAGTTGCATACTTTGGCACATTCTTTATATGTTTTCAAAATCCGAAATTACCAAACCTCTTGAACCAATATTTTTAAATGTCTACACTTCAAATTTGAAAGTAAAACATCGACCTTCTCTAAATGTATGTTAGTGGAAAATAATAAATATTCAATAGAAAAATTAGAGTATGTAAAAGTTGATTCGAACACCATTATTATAAATTAAAATTTTCAAATGTATACCAATATGGGTTGTAATAGGATACATATGATCCCTTCATTATTAATCAGAGGTGTCGGATTTGAGCCTTGGATATGATTAGAGTGATTACCCCTTAAATGGGCTTTATGCAACGCGAATTCAAATATTGACGAATTTCGACAGGGGTATGAGACACCAATTGAAAAATCAAAAAAGAATTTCTAAACGCATGCTAAGACCTCTAGGGGAATCCACAATACGTGTTAAGTGCTACAGATAGGCACCTTTTTGACTTTGTAACATGGATCACTATTGCAATTATTGTTTCATCAATAATGAATCATATTAAGTAAAAAGGAAATGTATAGAAGCAGTGGTTTCTCTAGAATTAGTACCTAATCATTACCAGATATTCTGCTTTTGATTATAAAAACTTTTTGGGGTGATACTTTGAAAATAACCACGAGCTAAATATATGATATTTGTAATGATTTCTGCAATATTGAACTAGTCTCACGAGGTTTTATTGATTTAAGCCATCATTTTGGACGAGTCTTCTATTAATTATGATCATTATTCTTTTGGTGGATCGAAGAATATGGAAAACGAAAAAAGAATTAAGGTGCCTTATGTCACATCCCTTTTTTCACCTCTAACACCTTTAAAAATAATAAAAAGATTTTGAAGCTCAAAAGGGTTTTCAAAATTGAAAGTGATAAAAGATTGTGTTTCGAAGGATTTTTCAAAGTCGCCATCTGACATTTGGTTTCGGTGTGTCAGGTCACCGTTTTTAAAATAACAATTTTCCTTTAAAAACATTTTGACTCTTAAACTAGTTTGCACCAGAGATTCTAGATAAGGGGATTCATTTGACTCGGGAAGGAGGTGTTAGGCATTCCCCTAAGTCCCGTGAAAGTAACGGTTGCGTACCCGATCTAGTAGGCTTTTAAAATATTTGAATTGAGGTAATAAACACAGAAATAGGAAAGTTAACACATAAGAGGCTCAAGATCGTTCCCACCTAATTAAAGAAAGATAAAAATAAAAATGAAATAAGAATAAAAGTACTACGAGTTATGCTTTCGGCCTCCAATTACAGAGTACTACGAGGCATTCCCCGGAATAAAATATATACAAATCCTTCAGGGCATTCCCCGAATAAATTTAACTAAGGAAACGACCTCTCGCCTCAAAACTAACAAAAATTCTAAAGGCTTGCCTACCCAAGTGTTGACAGCCTAAGCATGCTCCAAGCGATTAAGAAAATAGAAATAAAATTAATTAACTAAAGCAAATAAAACTTATTTTATGCTCATCTTCTTTTAACTCTTCATTTCATGTATTTGACCAAGCCAAATTCCTAACCATGGAGATAAATTAATTATCTAACGGGCTGGTTATACCCTCAATCCCACAATCCAATTCCAAGCCAGTATTCTATACATCCAAACAATGTAAGAAAAAAAAAACGAGAACACATACAGACACACATTCAAATCACTTGAAGGACGTAGAGGCTAAAGGAAGAAAAAGACATAACAGGATGTACTCCAAGCTATCTAAAGTGCTACTAAGAAATACTACATCCTCCCCAATTGATTTATTAGCCTAAACTAACTTCAGAATTGATACTAACATGTAGACATTTCAGAACAAGGAATCAGCACTAATCCATAACACATGTAATTCAAATTCATCTTAACATAGCTCTTGAATACTTAAATTCACAACAAGAAAATTGAAGTAGATGAAATAGTGACGAGAAGAACCTGTTTAAATAAAGATTTCTTTAATATTGGTAGCAGAATGTCGAGTACCAAGTTTCGATTCCGAATCCAAAAACAACGGCGAAAACCCAGCAGAAACCTCGGACCTTGAGCGGCAGATGTAATCGAACTCACAATCCAACACCGAACCTCAAACGATCTCCATTTTTGCAACGAGGAATTGAAATTTGAAAGTCAAGAAAAAAGAACTATTTTTATACTTTTTCTGATTTTTTGGTACTTTAACCAATAGCTGATAGGTGGAGACGAGTGGGGCGTGTCTGTTGATAGGGTGGAGGAGTTGAAGGGTTTGGCGGTAGTGGGGTTTTTTTAGAGTGGAGTTCGGCGGCTTTTCAAAGTGAAGAAGGGGATCCGGCGGCTGACTTTCTTCTTCTTAGGGTTCCTCCGGTTAGCTTTTTTTTTAGAAGATGGAGTTTATATATGGGGGTATAGGGGAATATGGACCATCGGATTAAATGAAATACGAGACTAGAATTTAAGGGGAGTTGGGCTGCTAGGTTAGGGAAGACGTGGCCTCCAAATTTGTGCCGAAGATTTGGCCTGATTAGGCTCAAATATTTGTCTTATGACATGAAAACAAGAACTAATCCAAAAGTTTATTCTTTCCGTTTTACAAAAATAATATTGATAACAAAATATACTATAAAAATACTAATTAATCTTAATTAAGGAGAATAAACTATTAAATTAAAATTAAATATGAAACTTGTAATACCCCAAATATTCGGACTAGGTATGAATATGTTAAATGGGTACTAAACTGATACTTTAGACATGAAGTCCTAGCGGGATGAGTATTGGTGAAAATAGTTATTTTAGTATCAAGACGAAGAGTAAGGTATACAAGATTCGATAATATCTACTAAGTTTACAAAAGGTCAGTCTTGCAGCAAGATTTAGTGAAAATCTGTAAGGTATTTTGGAAAAATCAAAGATGAAAGTTTTAGGCCTTTGAAATAGCTTTTCAACGATATATCGTGGAGCCCAAACGGATCTCTGTGCAAAATGTTATATGCGTTTTACAGAACAGTGCGCAACATGCGCGCGCAGTGTGCGCCCCGTGCGCGGCCGTGCACTTGTGGCAGTGTTACTGCCATTTTGCGTGGTCAGGCCTTCATGTGCGCCGGGGGCACACTTGGGGGGTCATTTTAAAGCCCTACTTCGTCCCCCACACCCCCAAAATACAAAAACTTTATCTAGAAAGGGGAGCTCTAAAAAACCTAGCTCCTTTAGGGTCCCTCCACCATCAAAGGTAAGTTCTAGTGGTGATTCTAAGTTAATTTCAATTTTCCAACATCTTATTAATATGGGTAAACCCTCCATATCATTAGATATTCGATTGGGACATCATTGTTGAGAGAAGGAACCCTAGAACTCGAATTCAAGGGGATTGAACTTCAAAAAGGTAATGTCTTCACCCTCTAATTGTTTCTAGCATTGCATTAATGATTATAGAATTTAGTTCATGAGATATGAGTTGATGGGTTTTATAAAAAAGCATTAACGATTATAGGTTTGGGGTGTTGATTGTTTATTAGTTAAGGGTGTTGTTTACCTTATGGGTGATAGAGAATGACGTTGATTATAACCATTTGAGATTTTAGAATTTATCTAGGAGCAAGAGAATGGGTTATTGGGTGTAGAGATACCATTAATAAGGACTATGAAGCTTTATTCCACCAAGTGTTTGAAAAAATACCTAAGTAACCAAAATATGAGAATTATTGCTAATATGGAATCCCTTTGACTTGTATTGATATAGATTAAAGTTGAAAGGGTTGGCGAATGTTGTATTACGCTCAAGAGCAGGAAGTTAAGGTATGTGAGGATAACTCTCTATGTTCGAGAATGTTAATGATTCTCCCTACACTGTGTTTCTTTTACCACGTTATTAATTGCCTCAGAAATATAGTTTAGCCTAGTTCCTTGAATAGTTGTAGAACTTCTATTCTCTAGCTTCATAACTTGTTCATGACTTTCATTCTGAACATTGTGAGCTCAGTGCGTATTCAATATAGACTTGGGTTTGATGCCCCCTAGTCTTAGTATAGATTACTCAGTATGCCATAAATAGTTGAAGTTTCAGTGTTCTTAATCAGTTCAAGAATACATATCTCAGTCTAGTCTGATTCAATATTCCAGTATTATGTAACTGAGTGTGATCTAGTATTCCTGTATCATGTAACTCGGTGTGATTTAGTGTTTCACTATCATGTATTGCAGTATGATTCTCAGTTCTTCATTTTAAATCCTTGAATGTTGAACACTTATATTTGGGCCCGAGGCCGCAGTTATGTATACGTATACTTGGGCCCAAGGCCGCATTTGTGCACCTATATCTATTGGGACTGAGGTCGCAGTTTAATATTCAGATAAACAAGTTGTTCATCATTTAGAAGATGGAGTATCCATATCCTTACTTCCTATGTTCTGTTCAGTTATCAATTGTCAATTATCATTTCGGTTATCATTTATCGGTTATCATTTATTTCAGTTCAGTTTCGATAGTGTGACGACCCAAAGGGTCATCACCTGTTCTTAATTGACTTCTTTTTCCCCGAGGCCTTGAAAACCTCATTTAGAGTAGCCTCGATTTGTGTGCGCAGTCCTGGCACGTCCGGAAAGCTTAAATATAAAATTCTGTCAAAAATGCTACGTTTTGATGTTAAAATGAATAAATTTGACTTTGGTCAATATTTTGGGCAAACGGACCCGGACCCGTAATTTGACGGTCCCAGAGGGTCCGTAGGAAAATATGGTACTTGGGCGTATGCCCGGAATCGAATTCCGAGGTTCCAAGCCCGAGAAATGATTTTTTTTGTAAAATTATTTTCTGGAAATGTTTAAGAAAATTGGAAATAAAATCTGATTAGAAAGCGATGGTATCAGGCCCGTATTTTGGTTCCGATGCCCGGTACAGGTCTTATATATGTTTTAAGTCATTCCTGTGAAATTTGGTTGAAAACGGACGTCGTTTGACGTGATTCGGACCTAAATTGGAAAATTTGATGTTTTATGAAGTTTGAAAGAATTCTTGGATTTTGAGGTTTAATTCGATGTTGATGATGTTATTTTGGCGATTTGATAGCACGAATAAGTCCGTAGGATGTTTTTGAGGTTGTGTGTATATTTGGTTTGGAGCCCCGAGGGCTCGGGTGAGTTTTGAATAGGCCACGGGTTGCATTTTTGAACTTAAAATTTGCTGGTGTGATTTAGGTATTTGCGAAGCCTGGCTCGCAAATGCGAGCTCGCAAATGCGAGACTTTCATCTCAAATGCGAAGATGGGACCTGGGCAGGCCTGATCGCAAATGCGACCAATTGGTTCGCAAATGCGAAGGTCCTCTAGTCAGCCTGGGGTCGCAAATGCGACCCTGTGTTCGCAATTTCCCAGTCGCAAATGCGACTTTTGTTTCGCAAATGCGAATGTCCGGAAATTTCAAAGGGTTCGCAAATGCGAACCCTGCTTCGAAATTCCCACATCTGAGAGGTCGGGGTTCACAATTGCGAACCCCTGTTCGCATTTCCCATATCAAAGACCTGCAATTTTCTATACTTAGCCGATTTTTAAATCATTTTCACACCATTTTCAAAATACAACTCCTTTGGGCGATTTTCCAAGAATAAATCTTCTTCTAAATTAATTGTAAGTTAGTTTTTACTCATTTCTTTCAATCATTTACATCTTTTAACATGATTTCAACCTAAAATCAATGATTTTCATGGGGGAAATTGGGTGTTTTGGGTAGAACCTAGGTTTTTCAAAAATTTTGATTTGGACCTCAATTTTAGGTCCGATTTCAAAACAAATTACATATTTGGGTTCGTGGGGGAATGGGCAATCGGGTTTTGGTTCGAACCTCGGGTTTTGACCACGTGGGCCCGGGGGCGATTTTTGACTTTTTGGGTAAAACTTTGGAAAACTCATTTTCATGCATTGGGGTTGATTCATTTAGTGTTTATTAATGTAATTAAGTAATTTGTGATTAGATACGAGCGAATTGGCGGTGGAATCAAGGGGTAAAGCTATAATTGAGGCTTGAGTTGTGTTCAAGGAATCGAGGTAAGTGCTTGGTCTAACCTTAGCTTGAGGGACTAGGAGTTGAGTCCTATTTGCTATGTGGTATGAGTCGTGTACGACATATAGGCATGGTGACGAGTATCTATACGTTGGTGTCTAGCATGCCCGTGAATCCTTATATCGTGAATATGATTTCATTTTATTCTTCATGCTTTGGTGATGATTTATAGTTGTTGTAAAAAGTTTGTGGAAGGAATTGAGACCTTTGAACATCATAGAGCATTGGCTCGAGTTATATTATGAATTGTGAAAGTATATGAGATGATTGAACCCTTTGGAGCATTGGCTCAAGTGGTAAAGTGAGTTATGAAATAAAAGTGAAAGCAAAAGAGAAAGAGTTATTAAATTATTCCCTTGCCGGGATATTGTTGCTTTGTGGATTATCTCCCTTGCCGGGATGTTGAGATTGTTAATGTTGTACCCTTGCCGGAATTTAATTGGTTAATTGTGTTCCCTTGCCGGGATTTCTATTATTATTTTGTTTATTCGCTTGCCCCTTGTTTGTGATTGTTGTTTGGGTGAGGAAGAGTGTTAAAGCATGAAGGGTGATGCCGTGCATTGTTTGTTATTGTGAGGAAGAGTGTAAAGCACAAAGGGTGATGTCGTGCCGCATGATGTACCATTCCGTGCTGATTCTATTGATTATATGTGAGGAAAGAGAGTAAAAGCACGAAGGGTGATGCCGTGCACATTTTATCATATAATTGCTTTGGTGAGGAAAGAGAGTAAAAGCACGAAGGGTGATGTCGTGCACATTTTTATTATATCATTGCTTGGTGTGGACGAGAGTAAAAGCACGAAGGGTGATGCCGTGCATTTATTAATTTCTGATTCTTTATTGATTTTTGAGTTATGTTGCTTCTTTCGTTACTTGATGACTTTCGTTATTTGGAGTTGTTATCTTTCCCCACCGCATAATCCCCCTCCCATATTGGTTGGTTATCTCTGTATCTCTGTTCCGCTGTATATATATATATGCTTGGCCTATTTAGCCTAATGTTCGTGATTCTAGTGCTTAGGTTCCCTCTATTGATTCTGTACCTGTTGTTTGTGAGTTTCCTGATGTTTTCCCTTCAGACCTGCCGGTATGCCACCCGACAGGGATATTGACTTCTGCATTGATCTGGTTCCGGGCACTCAGCCCATTTCTATCCGCCATATCGTATGGCCCCGCCGGAGTTAAAGGAGTTAAAGGAACAGTGCAGGATTTGCTTGAGAAGGATTTTGATTAGACCCAGTGTTTCACCTTGGGGTGCGCCGGTGTTATTTGTTAAGAAGAAAGATGGGTCAATGAGAATGTGTATTGATTACCGGCAACTGAATAAGGTAACAATCAAGAATAAGTATCCACTGCCAGAGGACTGATGATTTGTCGACCAGCTTCAGGGTGCCAGGGTATTTTCAAAGATTGACTTGCGATCTAGCTACCATCAGTTGAGGATTAGGGCATCTGATGTCCCTAAGACAGCTTTTCGCCACTTGGTACGGCATTATGAGTTCTTTGGTTATGTCATTCGGGTTGACAAATGTCCCATCAGCTTTTATGGACTTGATGAACTGAGTGTTCAGGCCTTATTTGGATGCGTTCGTGATAGTCTTCATTGATGATATATTGATATATTCCCGCATCCAGGAGGAGCAACGAGCATCACCTTAGAGTGGTTCTTCAGACTCTGAGGGATAGTCGGTATTATGCTAAGTTCTCGAAGTGTGAATTCTGTGTTGAGTTCAGTTGCATTTCTGGGTCATGTCGTATCAGCAGAGGGTATTCAGGTGGACCCAAAGAAAGATTGAGGCAGTCAAGAACTGTCCTAGGACCAGCATCAGCTACAGAGATTCGGAAGTTTCTTGAGATTAGCAGGCTACTATCGTCGGTTCGTAGAGGGGTTTTCCTCTATGCAGCCCGATGACCAGATTGACCCAGAAGGGTGCCCAGTTCAGATGGTCGGATGAGTGTGAGGCGAGCTTTCAGAAGCTCAAGACAGCTCTGACTACGGCACCGGTGTTGGTTTTGCCCACAGGATCAGGGCCTTATACAGTCGTATTGTGATGTTCTCGTGTTGGGCTTGGAGTAGTGTTGATACAGGATGGCAAAGTCATTGCCTATGCTTTGAGGCAGTTTGAAGATTCATGAGAAGAACTATCCGGTTCATGACTTGGAGTTGGCAGCCATAGTTCACGCATTGAATATTTGGAGGCATTATCTGTATGGCGTGGCATGTGAGGTGTTCACGGATCACAAGAGTCTTCAGTATTTGTTCAAGCAAAAGGAGTTGAATTTAAGGCAGAGGAGGTGGTTGGAGTTGTTGAAGGATTATGATATCACTATTTTATATCATCCGGGAAAGGCCAATGTGGTGGCCGATGCTTTGAGTAGGAAGTCAGCCACCATGGGCAGTCTTGCTTAATTTTGGTCGGTGAGAGGCCGCTTGCCTTGGATGTCAGGCTTTAGCTAATCAGTTCGTGAGACTGGATGTTTCTGAGTCCAGTCGTGTGCTACTTTGCACGGTCGCTCGTTCTTCATTATTGGAGCGTATCCGTGATCGGCAGTATGATGATCCCATTTGTGTGTCCTTAGAGACACGGTGCAGCACAGAGGTGCCAGGCATGTTACCTTAGATGATGATGGAGTTTTATGATTGCAGGGTCGAGTATGTGTGCCTAATGTGGATGGGCTCCGAGAGTTAATATTGGAGGAGGCCCATAGTCGGTACTCCTTTTATCCGGGCGCCGCGAAGATGTATCAGGATTTGCGGTAGAATTATCGGTGGCGTAGAGTGAAGAAGGATATCGTAGCATATGTGGCTCGTTGTTTGAATTGTCAGCAGGTTAAGTACGAGCATCAGAGGCTGGTGGTTTATTTCAGAGATTGAGCTTCCCGAGTGGAAGTGGGGAGCGGATCACTATGGACTTCGTTACTGGGCTTCCGCAGACTCGGAAGAAGTTCTACGCAGTATGGGTCATTATTGATAGGCTAACCAAGTCAGCACATTTCATTCCTGTGGCAGTCTCCTATTCATCCGAGAGGTTAGCTGAGAATCTATATTCGGGAGATTGTTCGTCTTCATGGTCTGCCCGTATCTATCATTTCGGACCGGGGTACGCAGTTTACCTCGCGCTTCTGGAGAGCAGTTCAGCGAGAATTGGGCACACGGGTTGAGTTGAGCACAACATTTCATCCCCAGACGGACGTTCGGTCCGAGCGGATATTCAAATTTTGGAGGATATGCTCCGAGCTTGTGTTATTGACTTTGGAGGTTCGTGGATCAATTTTGTGCCTCTAGCAGAGTTTGCCTACAACAACAGTTACCAGTCGAGCATTCAGATGGCTCCTTATGAGCTTTATATGGTAGGCGGTTCGATCTCCGGTTGGGATGGTTTGAGCCGGGAGAGGCTCGGTTGCTGGGTACAGATCTGGTTCAGGCCTTGGACAAGGTCAGGATCATTCAGGATATGGCTTCGTTCAGCTCAGTCCAGGCAAAAGAGCTATGCAGACCGCAAGGTTCGAGAATGTGGCTTTTATGGTTGGTGAGCGGGTATTGCTCGAGTGTCGCCTATGAAGGGCGTGATGAGATTTGGGAAGAAGGGCAAGCTTAGCCCTAGGTTCATTGGTCCGTTTGAGATTCTTGATCGAGTGGGAGAGGTGGCTTATAGACTTGCTTTGCCGCCGAGCTTATCAGCCGTGCAATCCAATGTTTCATGTATCCATGCTTTGGAGGTATCACGCGATCCAGCGCCACGTGTTAGATTTCAGCACTGTCCAGTTGGACAAGGACTTGTCTTATGAGGAGGAGCCGGTAGCTATTCTAGACCGACAGGTTCGTCAATTGATATCCAAGAGTTTCCCTTCCGTTCGTGTTCAGTGGAGAGTCAGCCTCCTGAGGCATCGACCTGGGTCAGCGAGTCCGACATGCGGAGCCGTTATCCTCATCTTTTCCCCGACTCAGGTACTCTTCTTCTTCTGTCCGTTCGAGTACGAACGATTGTTTTAGAGGTGGAGAATGTGACAACCCAAAGGGTCATCACCTGTTCTTAATTGACTTCTGTGTCCCCGAGGCCTTGAAAACCTCACTTAGAGTTGCCTCGATTGCGTACACAGTCCGAGCGCGTAGCCCGTCTCTTCTATCAGTTTTTATGTTCTGTTGTCATTTGTACTCGAGACAGACTATGTTCTTTTCTTTCAAACACTTATTTGTAGTAATCCTAGATAGTCCGTGGATGTTGTGACACCAGGTTCTGGATAGAGGCATGTGTTGGTCTTCAGGATATTTTGGTTTTATATTTTATTTAAGACTTCCGCTAAATTTCTTATCCCGCTGTTATTTAATTGTTTATTCCCGGTTAATTTAGTTGGTTAAAAAGGAATTAAAAACAAAAAGAGTTAATGATTTGTAAGATCGTGGTTTGCCTAGCTTCTACGAGTAGGCGCCATCACGACTCCTGAGGGTGGGAAATCCGGGTCGTGACAAGTTGGTATGAGAGCTCTAGGTTACATAGATCTCACAATTCACGGACAAGCTTAGTAGAGTCTGAGGGATCGGTACGGAGACGTGTGTATTTATCCCCCAGAGGCTATAGAGTTAGGAAAAGTTTCACATTTGTTCTTTCTTGTCGTGCGGTTTGGTTTCTCAATGCTAATTGAAATTCTACTTTGTTCTTTCGAAGATGGCGAGAACACGCGCTTCCTCATCTACCGATCAGCAGTCCGAGCCCCCAGCAGCTCCTACGAGGGGCAGAGGGCGAGGCCGAGGCCGTGCTAGAGGCCGAGGCAGGGGCAGAGCTCAGCCAAGGGCAGCAGCACCCGTAGCGGAGCCTCAGGTCGATTTTGATGACGAGGTTCCAGCCCCAGCAGTTCCGGTGGGCCCAGCTCAGGTCCTAGAGGGGTTTATTGCCGCCCCAGTTCTTCAGGAAGCTCTGGTCCGTCTAGTGGGCCTTATGGAGAGTGTCACCAGAGCAGGTTTACTTCTTGTAGCACCAGACTCAGACTCCAGCAGTTCAGCTAGTTGGAGCAGCTCAGCCGGGCATGGTAGCCCAGGTCGATGATGGAGCAGCTATGTCTGCCGATGCTTTGTGGAGATTGGACAGGTTCACCAAGCTCTTCACTACTACCTTCAGCGATGCATCTACTGAGGATCCCCAGGATTATCTGGACAGCTGCCACGAGGTTCTTCGGAACATGGGTATTGTTGAGACCAATGGGGTTGATTTCGCTACATTTCGCTTGTCTGGATGCGCCAAGAATTGGTGGAGGGATTATTGCTTAGCTAGACCAGCAGGATCGCCAGCCTTGACCTGGGAGCAGTTCACGCAGCTATTTCTGGAGAAGTTTCTCCCTATTACACAGCGAGAGACCTATCGGAGGCAGTTCGAGCGTCTCCAGCAGGGATCCATCACAGTCGCCCAGAACGAGACCAGGTTCATTGATTTGGCTCGCCATGCTCTTATATACTTCCTACTGAGAGGGAGAGAGTGAGACGGTTTATTGATTGACTCATCCAGCCGATTCGTCTCCAGATGGCCAGGGAGGCTAGGAGTGAGATATCCTTCTAGGAGGCGGCTAATGTGGCCTGGAGGGTTGAGATGGTATTATCACGGGGGGGTGGCCATAGGGCAGACAAGAGACCCCGTCAGTCAGGCAGATTCAGTGGTGCCTCGTCTGGAGGCAGAGATTCGTATGATAGGGGTCATCCCCCTAGGCCCTTTCAGTCAGCACTCCAGGTTTCTCACGGTGCCTCAGGTGGCCGTGGTTCTCACACGCACTATTCTGATCAGCAGCCCCACAGTGCATTGCCAACTCCTATCAGTGCACCGACGCTTCAGAGTTTTCGGGGTGGTCATTTAGGTCGACAGGGTCAGTAGACTCAGCATCCGATGACTTGTTACACTTGTGGTGACACGGGTCACATTGCTAGGTTTTGCTCTCGAGCACCGAGCAGCTCTCAGCATCAGGGTTCCCGTGCTATGGTTCAGGCACCGGGTGTTCCACAGCCCGTCCAGCCAGCTAGAGGTGGGGGTAGAGGTGCTAGAGGTGGAGGTAGAGGTCCTAAAGGTGGAGATCAAACCGCCAGAGGTAGGGGCCAGCCATCAGCAGGCCGTCCCAGAGAGGTACATTAGAGTGGTGGGGCCCAGCCCCAATGTTATGCTCTTCAGGCCAGGCCCGAGGCTGAGGCTTCAGATGCAGTTATTACAGGTACGGTTCTGGTTTGTGATAGAGATGCTTCAGTGTTATTTGATCCGGGGTCTAGGTATTCGTATGTGTCATCTTATTTTGCCCCGTACTTGGTCATGCCTAGTGATGCATTGAGTGTTCCTGTTTATGTGTCTACATCGGTGGGTGACTCTATTGTGGTCGATCGAGTTCATCGTTATTGTGTTGTAGTGATTAGGGGATCTTGAGACTCGTGTAGATCTGTTGCTTTTAGACATGGTTGACTTTGATATTATATTGGGGATGGATTGGTTATCACTTTACCACGCTATCTTGGACTGTCGTGCCAAAACTGTGACCTTAGTTTTACCGGGTATGCCTCGTTTAGGGTGGAGAGGGACTCCTAGTCATTCTACCCGCAGTGTTATATCGTATGTGAAGGCTCGACGTATGGTCGAGAAGGGGTGCTTGGCCTATTTAGCCTATGTTCGTGATTCTAGTGCTAAGGTTCCCTCTATTGATTCTGTACCTGTTGTTTGTGAGTTTCCTGATGTTTTCCCTTCAGACCTGCCGGTATGCCACCCGACAGGGATATTGACTTCTGCATTGATCTGGTTCCGGGCACTCAGCCCATTTCTATCCCGCCATATCGTATGGCCCCGCCGGAGTTAAAGGAGTTAAAGGAACAGTTGCAGGATTTGCTTGAGAAGGATTTGATTAGACCCAGTGTTTCACCTTGGGGTGCGCCGGTGTTATTTGTTAAGAAGAAAGATGGGTCAATGAGAATGTGTATTGATTACCGGCAACTGAATAAGGTAACAATCAAGAATAAGTATCCACTGCCGAGGACTGATGATTTGTTCGACCAGCTTCAGGGTGCCAGGGTATTTTCCAAGATTGACTTGCGATCTAGCTACCATCAGTTGAGGATTAGGGCATCTGATGTCCCTAAGACAGCTTTTCGCACTTGGTACGGCATTATGAGTTCTTGGTTATGTCATTCGGGTTGACAAATGTCCCATCAGCTTTTATGGACTTGATGAACTGAGTGTTCAGGCCTTATTTGGATGCGTTCGTGATAGTCTTCATTGATGATATATTGATATATTCCCGCATCCAGGAGGAGCACGAGCATCACCTTAGAGTGGTTCTTCAGACTCTGAGGGATAGTCGGTTATATGCTAAGTTCTCGAAGTGTGAATTCTGGTTGAGTTCAGTTGCATTTCTGGGTCATGTTGTATCAGCAGAGGGTATTCAGGTGGACCCAAAGAAGATTGAGGCAGTCAAGAACTGTCCTAGACCAGCATCAGCTACAGAGATTCGGAGTTTCTTGAGATTAGCAGGCTACTATCGTCGGTTCGTAGAGGGGTTTTCCTCTATTGCAGCCCCGATGACCAGATTGACCCAGAAGGGTGCCCAGTTCAGATGGTCGGATAAGTGTGAGGCGAGCTTTCAGAAGCTCAAGACAGCTCTGACTACGGCACCAGTGTTGGTTTTGCCCACAGGTTCAGGGCCTTATACAGTCTATTGTGATGCTTCTCGTGTTGGGCTTGGAGTAGTGTTGATACAGGATGGCAAAGTCATTGCCTATGCTTTGAGGCAGTTGAAGATTCATGAGAAGAACTATCCGGTTCATGACTTGGAGTTGGCAGCCATAGTTCACGCATTGAATATTTGGAGGCATTATCTGTATGGCGTGGCATGTGAGGTGTTCACGGATCACAAGACTCTTCAGTATTTGTTCAAGCAAAAGGAGTTGAATTTAAGGCAGAGGAGGTGGTTGGAGTTGTTGAAGGATTATGATATCACTATTTTATATCATCCGGGAAAGGCCAATGTGGTGGCCGATGCTTTGAGTAGGAAGTCAGCCACCATGGGCAGTCTTGCTTATATTTTGGTCGGTGAGAGGCCGCTTGCCTTGGATGTTCAGGCTTTAGCTAATCAGTTCGTGAGACTGGATGTTTCTGAGTCCAGTCGTGTGCTACTTTGCACGGTCGCTCGTTCTTCATTATTGGAGCGTATCCGTGATCGGCAGTATGATGATCCCCATTTGTGTGTCCTTAGGGACACGGTGCAGCACAGAGATGCCAGGCATGTTACCTTAGATGATGATGGAGTTTTGAGATTGCAGGGTCGAGTATGTGTGCCTAATGTGGATGGGCTCCGAGAGTTAATATTGGAGGAGGCCCATAGTCGGTACTCTTTTATCCGGGCGCCGCGAAGATGTATCAGGATTTGCGGTAGAATTATCGGTGGCGTAGAGTGAAGAAGGATATCGTAGCATATGTGGCTCGTTGTTTGAATTGTCAGCAGGTTAAGTACGAGCATCAGAGGCCTGGTGGTTTATTTCAGAGGATTGAGCTTCCCGAGTGGAAGTGGGAGCGGATCACTATGGACTTCGTTACTGGGCTTCCGCAGACTCGGAAGAAGTTCTACGCAGTATGGGTCATTATTGATAGGCTAACCAAGTCAGCACATTTCATTCCTGTGGCAGTCTCCTATTCATCCGAGAGGTTAGCTGAGATCTATATTCGGGAGATTGTTCGTCTTCATGGTCTGCCCGTATCTATCATTTCGGACCGGGGTACGCAGTTTACCTCGCGCTTCTGGAGAGCAGTTCAGCGAGAATTGGGCACACGGGTTGAGTTGAGCACAACATTTCATCCCCAGACGGACGTTCGGTCCGAGCGGACTATTCAAATTTTGGAGGATATGCTCCGAGCTTGTGTTATTGACTTTGGAGGTTCGTGGGATCAATTTTTGCCCTTAGCAGAGTTTGCCTACAACAACAGTTACCAGTCGAGCATTCAGATGGCTCCTTATGAGGCTTTATATGGTAGGCGGTGTCGATCTCCGGTTGGATGGTTTGAGCCGGGAGAGGCTCGGTTGCTGGGTACAGATCTGGTTCAGGAGGCCTTGGACAAGGTCAGGATCATTCAGGATAGGCTTCGTTCAGCTCAGTCCAGGCAAAAGAGCTATGCAGACCGCAAGGTTCGAGATGTGGCTTTTATGGTTGGTGAGCGGGTATTGCTCCGAGTGTCGCCTATGAAGGGCGTGATGAGATTTGGGAAGAAGGGCAAGCTTAGCCCTAGGTTCATTGGTCCGTTTGAGATTCTTGATCGAGTGGGAGAGGTGGCTTATAGACTTGCTTTGCCGCCGAGCTTATCAGCCGTGCATCCAATGTTTCATGTATCCATGCTTTGGAGGTATCACGGCGATCCAGCCCACGTGTTAGATTTCAGCAATGTCCAGTTGGACAAGGACTTGTCTTATGAGGAGGAGCCGGTAGCTATTCTAGACCGACAGGTTCGTCAATTGATATCCAAGAGTTTCCCTTCCGTTCGTGTTCAGTGGAGAGTCAGCCTCCTGAGGCATCGACCTGGGAGTCCGAGTCCGACATGCGGAGCCGTTATCCTCATCTTTTCCCCGACTCAGGTACTTCCTTCTTCTGTCCGTTCGAGTACGAACGATTGTTTTAGAGGTGGAGAATGTGACAACCCAAAGGGTCATCACCTGTTCTTAATTGACTTCTGTGTCCCCGAGGCCTTGAAAACCTCACTTAGAGTTGCCTCGATTTGCGTGCACAGTCCGAGCGCGTAGCCGGAAAGCTTAAATATGAAATTCTGTGAAAAATGCTAAGTTTTGATGTTAAAATGAATAAATTTGACTTTGGTCAACTTTTTGGGCAAACGGACCCAGACCCGTGATTTGACGGTCCCGGAGGGTCCGTAGGAAAATATGGGACTTGGGCGTATGCCCGGAATCGAATTCCGAGGTTCCAAGCCCGAGAAATGATTTTTTTTGTAAAATGGTTTTCCGGAAATGTTTAAGAAATTGGAAATAAAATCTGATTAGAAAGCGATGGTATCGGGCCCGTATTTTGGTTCTGGCGCCCGGTACAGGTCTTATATATGTTTTAAGTCATTCCTGTGAAATTTGGTTGAAAACGGACGTCGTTTGACGTGATTCGAACCTAAATTGGAAAATTTGATGTTTTATGAAGTTTGGAATAATTCTTGGATTTTGAGGTTTAATTCGATGTTGATGATGTTATTTTGGCGATTTGATCGCATGAATAAGTCCGTAGGATGTTTTTGAGGTTGTGTGTATATTTGGTTAGGAGACCCGAGGGCTCGGGTGAGTTTCAATAGGCCACGGGTTGCACTTTTTAACTTAAAATTTGCTGGTGTGATTCAGGTCTGCAGGCTTCGCAAACGCAAATGCGAGCTCGCAAATGCGACCAATTGGTTCGCAAATGCAAAGGTCCTCTAGTCAGCCTGGGGTCGCAAATGCGACCCTGTGTTCGCAATTCCCCAGTCGCAAATGCATCTTTTGTTGCGCAAATGCGAATGTCCGGAAATTTCAAAGGGTTCGCAAATGCGAACGCTGCTTCGCAATTCCCACATCTGAGAGGTCGGGGTTCGTAATTGCGAACCCCTGTTCGCATTTCCCATATCAGAGACCTGCAATTTTCTATACTTAGCCGATTTTTAAGTCATTTTCACACCATTTTCAAAACACAACTTCTTTGGGCGATTTTCCAAGAATAAATCTTCTTCCAAATCAATTGTAAGTTAGTTTTTACTCATTTCTTTCAATCATTTACATCTTTTAACATAATTTCAACCTAAAATCAAAGATTTTCGTGGGGGAAATTGAGTGTTCTGGGTAGAACCTAGGTTTTTAAAAAATTATTGATTTGGACCTCAATTTTAGGTCCGATATCAAAACAAATTACATATTTGGGTTCGTGGGGGAATGGGCAATCGGGTTTTGGTTCGAACCTCGGGTTTTGACCACGTGGGCCCGGGGGTGATTTTTGACTTTTTGGATAAAACTTTGGAAACTCATTTTCATGCATTGGGGTTGATTCATTTAGTGTTTATTAATGTAATTAAGTAATTTGTGATTAGATACGAGCAAATTGGTAGTTGAATCAAGGGGTAAAGCTATAATTGAGGCTTGAGTTATGTTCAAGGCATCGAGGTAAGTGTTTGGTCTAACCTTAGCTTGAGGGACTAGGAGTTGAGTCCTATTTGCTATGTGGTATGAGTCGTGTACGACGTATAGGCATGGTGACGAGTATCTATACGTTGGTGTCTAGCATGACCGTGAGTCCTTATATTGTGAATATCTTGATTTCGTTGTATTCTTCATGCTTTGGTGATGATTTCTAGTTGTTGTAAAAAGTTTGTGGAAGGAATTGAGACCTTTGAACATCATGGAGCATTGGCTCGAGTTATATTATGAATTGTGAAAGTATATGAGATGATTGAACCCTTTGGAGCATTGGCTCAAGTGGTAAAGTGAGTTATGAAATAAAAGTGAAAGCAAAAGAGAAAGAGTTATTAAATTGTTCCCTTGCCGGGATATTTTTGCTTTCTGGATTATCTCCCTTGCCGGGATGTTGAGATTGTTAATGTTGTACCCTTGCCGGGATTTAATTGGTTGATTGTGTTCCCTTACCGGGATTTCTATTATTATTTTATTTATTCCCTTGCCCCTTGTTTGTGATTGTTATTTGGGTGAGGAAGAGTGTTAAAGCACGAAGGGTGATGCCGTGCATTGTTTGTTATTGTGAGGAAGAGTGTAAAGCATGATGGGTGATGCCGTGCCGCACGATGTACCATTCCGTGCCGATTCTATTGATTATATGTGAGGAAAGAGAGTAAAACCACGAAGGGTGATGTCGTGCACATTTTATCATATAATTGCTTTGGTTAGGAAAGAGAGTAAAAGCACGAAGGGTGATGTCATGCACGTTTTTATTATATCATTGCTTGGTGAGGACGAGAGTAAAAGCACGAAGGGTGATGCCGTGCATTTATTGATTTCCGATTCTTTATTGATTTCTGAGTTATGTTGCTTCTTTCGCTACTTGATGACTTTTATCTGGAGTTGTTATCTTTCCCCACCGCATGCTCCCCCTCCCATATTTGTTGGTTATCTCTGTATCTCTGTTCCGCTGTATGTATGTATGTATATATATATAACTACACAGGTTTATGTGGTAGTCTGGTATAGCCTCGTCACTACTTCGCCGAGCTTAGGCTAGGCACTTACCATCACATGGGATCGGTTGTGCTGATACTACACTCAGCACTGTGTGCAGATCCCGGAGTAGCATTTGGTCATCAGCAGTAGATTGGGAGTTATCCTTCAGTCCGAGACTCCGAGGTAGTCCTGCTGGCGTCCGCAGGCCCGGCGTCTCTTCTATCAGTTTTTATGTTCTGTTGTCATTTGTACTTGAGACAAACTATGTTCTTTTCTTTCAAACACTTATTTGTAGTAATCCTAGACAGTCTGTGGTTGTTGTGACACCAGGTTGTGGTTAGAGGCATGTGTCGGTCTTCAGGATATTTTGGTTTTATATTTTATTTAAGACTTTCGCTAAATTTCTTATTCCGCTATTATTTAATTGTTTATTCCCGGTTAATTTAGTTGGTTAAAAAGAAATGAAAAACAAGAGGAGTTAATGATTTCTAAGATAGTGGCTTGCCTAGCTTCTACGAGTAGGCGCCATCACGACTCCCGAGGGTGGGAAATTTGGGTCGTGACAGATAGTTATCATTTCAGTTATCAATTATCAATTCTCAGTTATTAGCTCAGTTTCAGTTTCAGTATTTATTATTCTTTCTTTCAGTTGCTTTACATACCAGTGCAATTCAAATGTACTGACGTCCCTTTTTCTCGGGGCCTGCATCTCACGATGCAGGTAATGATTTACAGGTTGACGATTCAGAGCACTAGGATTCTCGTACCAACTATTTGGTGATCCCCAGTTCTTTCGAGGCATTATCATTACCTTACAGTCTTCAGTATTTTCAAACAGTCAGTATTTTTAGTACTTCATTAGAGGCTTCATAGACTAGAGTAACAGTTAGACAGAGTCACATGCATTTAAGGTTAAGGAATGTTGCTACATATATGTTTCAGGCCTATATTAGTGTTTCCGCATTTGATTTATATCATTTAGACTTTCAGTATATCAGCATGTGTTTGTTTATCTTCTGAATTCAGTATGTTATGATATCACATGTTGATCCAGCCAGCCAGTTGGTTCGCTCGGTCACATATAGTCAGGCACCGAGTGTCGTGTTACATCCAGGCCCAGGTTAGGGGCGTGACAAAGCTTGGTATCAGAGCACTAGGTTCAAGAGTCTTAGGGAGTCTATGAAGCCGTGTCCAGTGGAGTTTCCTTTATATGTATGTGTTGGCCACTCATATAAACAGTTAACTACCAAGACATCCAGGATTGTCTCATTTCTTTCTACTCTAGATCGTTTCATGAAGCTTAGAGCAATAAACCTTCTCTTCCTATCAAATTCCAAACGTATTGGATGCCCAAGCGACGCGCAGGAGAAACCTAAGGTCCTAGAGAGGATAATTGCCCATTGGGGTATAATTATGGAGTACAGGTTGGTAAATATGAGACTTGAGAGGATGTTAAAAGTGGGATGCAATGGATAATAGAACAGATTAGAGCATAACCTTATCAGAAAGTACAAAAGCAGTTATCATGTCTTATGGTTCTCAATTTACCTCAGTTACCAGTTATACAATCTTTCAGTTAGCAAGTTTATGGTTATTCAGTACGCCAGTATTTTATTTTATTTTAAATCCACTAGGCATTGTGCCTAGGGTTGATTTTCACATATATAAAACATAAAGTACAACACTGGAGGGGGACATAAACCTGACCTCCAAAAAGGAGATGATTGTGCATTTGGCCATTCATGAATGTTGTCCAAATGCACCCTATTGACAGTGAAAGTTAGACCTATAATGATGAGCCAATTATTTATCCAAACATGATAAATAATTGGGTATACAAAATCAGAGAAAAGAAAACCTAGGTCAACTATACAAGTGAAGTAACCTAACTTTTCTAAGCTAAACAGATAGAAAGATGACATCCATATACAACATGTTCTATGACAAAATGTATCATATAATGTCCCTGTGGAGTGTGACAAAAACTGTGTGATAATGAGGGAAATTGTTTTCAACTTTGCTTTTACATTGATAGCAAGGCTGGAAAGAGTCGATTGAAGCCTTGTAATGATGCTGACAGAAGAGGGTGAGCAGTAACCATTTTCAAATGCCTTGGAATCTTTAGAAGGTGCTGCACTTTGATGTCTTGCTGTCCTAGTGTAAATTGTGATCCTAGGATGGTGAAAATAGATGTGGAAACTGGGCAGAAAAGCTATATATTGGCCTTTGTGAGTGCCCTGCATTGAAACTGTGTGGATGATGGGTTGTTGGACCTGTATTGTGACAGTTGTTATGATGAAGAAGAGCTGGAGGTGACCATGTTTTCTGATGGTGTTCCTGACTTGTTTCTGATTATTCCAATGCTGAATTTTCATGGTTCTGTGATGCTTGTGACTGTTATGTCTCTTTTGATGAGGATCTTGTGTGAAACAAATAGATTTCATGGGGTAGGTGCTAAAGAAATGACACAATTGCAGGAGATTGAGCATCTGGGATGCTAATACCACTCCTTGCAATTGCATCGTTACTTTGGACCTACTCCCTATACCTACAAAATGAGACAAACATGTTAGTAAAACACAATGTGCTACCAGGTTCTTGTGTATACTGGGAGCACTGGTGAAGTTGGAAGAGTGGGTATCAATGCTTCTTGGTTGAAGAGGGTGATGGGTACTGTGTGTTGTAGAGTGGGGAGACACCATCTTTGGGAAGCAAAGTTAAAGGTCTTGTTTGTGGTAGGAAGTGTTGCTTGTGGTGTTTTTTGGGGTGTGATTGACCGTGAGTATGCAGAAAAATGTTGGGTGGTGTTTTGGATTTGTGAGGTTGTTATCAGGTAGTTACAAATAAGGGGGCTGCAAGGGTGAGAATTCAGTTATATGTTTACCAAATATCCAATTTTCAGTGTATCAAAATTTCTGGTGACTTGTGAGTATATAGTGATGCATATGGGTTCTCAAAGAAAATGTAACTAACAGTGATTATAGCGAAACCTTCGCATATTTTAGGTCTGGATTAAGACCAAGACTCATCGGATGGCGCAGGAAGTGATTTATCAAATGATGGTATACTTTGAAGGATAAGTTTGTACATGGTAGTGTATTCGTATGTGTTTTAC
This sequence comes from Nicotiana attenuata, assembly GCF_001879085.1. Lineage (NCBI taxonomy): Eukaryota > Viridiplantae > Streptophyta > Magnoliopsida > Solanales > Solanaceae > Nicotiana > Nicotiana attenuata. Next base: position 116,566 of record NW_017672341.1, read on the forward strand.
CTCCTAGAACAACTTCATTTAATTTTTGGAAATGGAGCCACAAGTTGGATGATGATAGTTCAGATGTCAGACCCTAACATTGGTCACTATAGTTTTGGACAAAAAAGAGCCTAAGGGTAAAATACCAAGGAGTCAGAAACGTTTGTTATTACCAAAGATGTGATTTCGTACAACTCATGAAAATGACTAGAAGATATGATGTACGCAATGAGAACCAAGAGCAGCCAATAGTGAATTTCAGGGAACGATTTTAAGTTGTTCATATTTATCCAAATCAAAACTAGAAGTACCACGTTAGTAAGCTACTATAAGAAGCAGCTATTGATGTAAGATAAAAGATATGGCAGTTCCCCCTTAGGTCATGTGACTAAGTGATTACCGCGGATGCTTATAGTATGATATGATTTTGTATTATATAGAATGTTTGGGGTTAGATATTCTAATTTTGTTTAAGGCAGATGAACTTTCCCTAAGTGTGATCCATGTACATGGTCCAAAAAAATGATAAGTATGCGACCGTAGAACAGGGTCGGATGGTGAGGGAAGTTAGAAATAACCTTATGCCTCACTTTAGTTATCCAAAGTAGAATAAGAAAACGTGATTCTAGCAAGTGTTTAGTAAAAGAATAATAAGTAAGTTTTGAGTTGATACAGTGAATTAACACTTTCAACAGAGCTAGTAGAGGTGCAATTTAATTTACTTAGCCAGGTTAACTCTAGTGAGTGGATAACAGTTTGAAATACCGAACGTGTGTTAGAACCCAAAGAGTTTAAGTTAAATATGAAGTACAGTGATAGTGGGAAAAATAATCAGCTAGCAATAAGAGAACAGACTATAGAAGAATAGCCTTTAGGAATTATCGAAATGTGGTTTCTCCAAGATTGACAGTGTAAGCAGAGTTAAATTATTAAGATTGTGTATGATAGTTGTGAATACATTAGCTTTCTGTTATGTGGATAATTTAGTTTTTCCTAGTAAAAAAAAGATTTCTCATAAGTAAGTTGAAAGATGAGTCGTCATTGTTGTAGAGTGCAAAGAATTGCAGAAAATAAGGAAAGTTTTTGGATACCAACAAAAAAAGGAAGGATCCGCAAGTATAAGACCTTTGGTCTAAGGGGTGATGAGCAAACCATCAGTAAGTCCAGATGGAGATTTGGAACTCGAATAGTTAGCATGGGATATGAAAAAGAAAATCAGTTCGGTAGTGAGGGAAATTTGTATAATTACCACGGAGATTATGTATAGCATGTGTAAGAAACACAAAGTGAGTAGAATCATCACCGATCTTAGTTATTGATGATAAAGAGATCACAGAAAAGCTATAAAATCATGCCTATTTTTGTGTTATGAAGGTGGTGCCATTGCACGGGACTCTAAAATTTAGAGTACATGTCAAAGACTTAGTTCACAATAATACTATAAGTGTTTTCAGGAAGTGCTTAAGAAGATAAAGTGTGGGAAGTATAACTCATGATTGAGGTAGATAAGAGAACTTTGGTGAAAGAAGTTCACCGCCAAGATAGGAGTTCGACTTCGGACTCCGAAGATGACGGAGTTGTTGTCTAGAACAGGACTTGTTCCCCCTTAGTAGTCGAAGAGAAGGAGAAACAATTTGATGATCCCTATGTGTTTCACTTGAAAGAGGAGATTCACAAGTACAAGACGATGACTTTTGAATAAGGGGGAGATGATAGTACTTTGAGGTACCAAGACAGATTGTGTGTTCCAGACGTAGATGGACTTAAAGAAGGAAGATCATGTTAGAAGCCCATAATTCAAGGTATTCTTTCCATCTAGGTTCCCCAAATATGCATCATGACCAAGGAGATTTATTGGTTGAACGACATGAAAAAGAACGTCGCAGACTTTGTGGCCAATTGTCCGAATTGTCAGCAAGTGAAAGTCGAGCAGCAGAAAGCCTAGTGTTTTATCACGGAATACACATATTTTGAGTGGAGATGGTAAATATGAAATTTATAACAGGATTATCTTGCTCATTTTAAAAGCATGATTTGATTGGATGATTGTAAATCGACTTACCAAGTCAGCACACTTCTTGCCAGTAAAAACTACAGATTCAGTAGAAGATTATACCAAGTTGTACATTAAGGAAATCGTCTGATTGCATGGGACTCCGTTGTCCGTCATTTCGGACTGTGGTGCTCAGTTTAAAATGAACTTTTAGAAGTTCTTTCAGAAATGATTAGGCACAAGTTTTTCATCCTCAGAAAGATGGCCAGGCAGAGCGCATTATTCAAACAGTTGAGGATATGTCCTTGATGTTAAACGTAATTAGGATGATCGCATACCTCTCATTGACCTTTCTAATAATAACTTACCATTCTAGTATCAAGATGGCACATGCGAGACTCTGTATGGACGAAGGTGTAGATCGCCAATTGGTTGGTCCAAAGTTTGTGAAGAGGAGTTATTGGGACCAAATTTGGTCTATCAGACTATAGAGAAAGTTAAGTTGATTCAAGAGCATTTGAAGATGACTAAGAGCCGCCAAAAGTCCTATTCGAGCATGCGGCAAAGAGACCTAGAGTTTCAAGTTGATGATTGGGTTATTCTGAAAGTTTCGCTTATGAAAGGCGTTATGAGATTTGGGAAGAAGGGGAAGCATAGTCCCTGCTATATTGGGCCATATAGATTCTTGCGAAGGATCAGTCAATTAGCTTATGAGTTGGAGTTGGCACCAGAATTTGCAGTGGTACAACCAGTATTTCACGTATCCTACTATAGCATTCAAGTTTCTAGTACTTAGTTACTCATGTCAGTTCAGTACTCAGATACTCATGTCAGTTCAATACTAAAATGCTCATGTCAGTACAATACTAAGCTACTCATGTCAGTCCAATACTTAGACATTCATGCTAGCTTAGTACTCAAATTACTCAAATATTCATGCCAGTTCAATATTCATATACCTATGTTAGTTCAGTATTCACGTATCCATGGCAGACCAATATTCAGTCAATGCAATAGTCATTCAGTTCACTATCTCAACAGTTCAGTAGTCATGTATTCATTCAGTTTAGTATACAAGTGTTAATGAAAGTTCATGTTTCCACAGACCCGTTTAAGGTCCGGAATTAGCAGAAGTTATAATCTGGACAATCATTCGAGAACGAATGATCCCAAGTGGGAGATAACGTAACACCCCGTACATTCGGACTAGGTGTGGATATGTTATATGGGTATTAATCTGATATTTTAGACATATGAAGTCCTAGCGAGATGATTATGGGTGAAACTAGTTATTTTAGAATCAAGACGCAGAGTGAGGTGTACAAGATTCGATAAAATCTACTAAGTTTACAAAAGGTCAGTCTTGCAGCAAAATTTAGTGAAAATGTGTAAGGTATTTGGGAAAACTCAAAGATGAAAGTTGTAGTCCTTTGAAATATCTTTCGAACGATATATTGTGGAGCCCAAACGGATCTCTGTGCAAAATGTTATGTGCATTTTACAGAAAAGTGCGCAATATGCGTGCCCAGTGCGCGCCCCGTGCACGGCCGCGCACTTGTGGCAGTGTTACTGCCATTTTGCGCGGTCAGCCCTTTAGGTGCGCGGGGGGCACACTTGGGGGGTCATTTTAAAGCCCTACTTTGTCCCCAACACCCCCCAAACACAAAAACTTTCTCTAGAAAGGGGAGCTCTCAAAAATCTAACTCCTTAAGTGTCCCTACACCATCCAAGGTAAGTTCTAATGGTGATTCTAAGTTAATTTCAATTTTCCAACATCTTATTAACATGGGCAAACCCTCCATATAATTAGATATTCGATTGAGACATCATTGCCGAGAGAAGGAACCCTAGAACTCGAATTCAAGGGGATTGAACTTCAAAAAGGTAATGTCTTCACCCTCTAATTGATTCTAGCATTAGATTAATGATTATAGACTCTAGTTCATGATATATGAGTTGATGGGTTTGATAGAAAAACATATACGGTTATAAGTTTGGGGTGTTGATTGTTGATTATTGGTTAAGGGTGTTGTTTACCTTATGCGTGATAAAGAATGATGTTGATTATCACCATTTGAGACTTTAGAATTTATCTAAGAGGAAGAGAATAGGTTATTGGGTGTAGAAACACCATTAATAAGGACTATGAAGCTTTATGCCACCAAGTGTTTGAGAAAATGCCTAAGTAACCAAAACATGAGAATTATTGCTAATATGGAATCCCTTTGACTTGTATTGATATAGATTAAAGTTGAAAGGGTTGGCGAATGTTGTATTACGCTCAACAGCAGGAAATTAAGGTATGTGAGGCTAACTCTCTATGTTTGGGAATGTTAATGATTCTCCCTACACTATGTTTCTTTTACCACGCTATTAATTGCCTCAGAAATATAGTTTAGCCTAGTTCCTTGAATAGTTGTAGAACTTCTATTCTCTAGCTTCATAACTCGTTCATGACTTCCATTCTGAACGTTGTGAGCCTAATGCGTATTCAACATAGACTTGGATTTGATGTCCCCGAGTCTTAGTATAGATTACTCAGTATGCCCTATACAGTTGAAGTTTCAGTGTTCTTAATCAGTTCAAGAATACATATCTCAGTCTAGTCCTATTCAGTATTCCAGTATTATGTAACTCAGTGTGATCCAGTATTCCAGTATCATGTAACTCAGTGTCATTCTGTATTTTATTATCATGTATTGCAGTATGATTCTCAGTTCCTAATTTTAATTCCATGAATGTTGAACACCTGTATTTGGGCCTGAGGCCACAGTTTATGCTTATGCATCTTTGGGCCTGAGGCCGCAGTATGTATACGTATACTTAGGCCTGAGGCCGTAGTTGTGCACATATATATATTGGGCGCGAGGCCGCAATTTAATATTCAGACAAACAGGTTGTTCATTTCAGAAGAGGGAGTATCCATATCCTTACTTCTTACGTTCCGTTCAGTTATCAGTTATCATTTTAGTTATCAGTTATCATTTCAGTTATCAGTTATTAGTTATTAGTTATCATTTCAGTTCAGTTTCGATAGTTATCATTTCAGTTATCAATTCTCAATTCTCAATTATCAGCTCAGTTTCAGTTTCAGCATTTATAATTCTTTCTTTTAGTTGCTTTACATACTAGTGTAATTCAAATGTACAGACGTCCCTTTTTCCCGGGGCCTGCATCACACGATGCAGGTAATAATTTACAGGTTGACGATTCAGAGCACTAGGATTCTCATACCAGCTATTGGGTGATCCCCAACTCTTTCAGTGCATTATCATTACCTTACAGTCTTCAGTATTTCCAGACAGCCAGTGTTTTCAGTACTTCATTAGAGGCTTCATAGACTAGAGTAACAGTATGTTCCTACATATATGTTTCAGGCCTATATTAGTGTTTCCGCATTTGATTTATATCATTTAGACTTTCAGTATATCAACATGTGTTAGTTTATCTTCCGCATTCAGTATGCTGTGATATCACATGTTGATTCAGCTAGCCAGTTGGTTCGCTCGGTCACATGTAGTCAGGCACCGAGTGTCGTGTTACGTCCAGGCCCAGGTTCGGGGCGTGACAAAGCTACTATTTTTTTATATATTTTTTGAAGATTATACTTGAAACAAAAGAAAAGATAGATAGGCTAAAATCGAAGCAACGTTAAAATAATATCGCTACAAAAATACTGTTGAACTAAATTAAATTAAAATAAGAGAAAAGATGAAACTATTTTTTTTGTGTTTTCAAATTTATGTTCTAAATTTAAATTAAAAGTAAAAGTAGACTAAAATCATACTAAAAATAAAAACAAAAATTGTAAATATTCTAGAAATTCTAACTTAAAAAAAAGTGCGGGTCAAAAATTACGTGCTTACAGCTGCCCCTCTTTGTTTGGAAACTCGAAGAGTTTTTGAGCAAAGAATTAAGTAAGCAATGTAATTAACTTCTGACTTGACACTTATTCAAAAGAAAATAAAGATGGATAAAAAGATCGTGACCGATCCCTGGTATCTGAGCTGCCTACATATCCTTGGCTATAAAGGAATCAAGCCACATGTAGTTCAGAAGTAGGAAAAGTAGAGAAGGATACCGAGGTGGAGAGTCGAGTGAAGTGCCGTCGAGGTTCCGGTCCGCGGTTCCTGTCATTACACTAGAAATTGAAAGCAAAATTTACAGCAAAAATTAAAGAAAAATACAAAATCCTATCTACTTCTTGTCTTGAATCTTCAACACGACACTGGAAATCAACTTTATTTTTCAGGTGGGCTCCTGCTGACTTGAACTTGAGATATGTTGTTGCCCGGGGGGCTGATCCTGATACATGTTGTGCCCGATGGGCTGATTACGAGTGATTGTGAGGTAGCCCGAGGGGCTGGTTCTGTTGGTATTATGCCCGAGGGGCGTTTTATGATACATGTCTTGCCCGAGGGGCTATTTATGACTTTCATCATTTTTTTATCTAAACTTCATTGATTCTTTGTTGAAAATGTTAGAAAGACATTTTTTTAAAAGAATTTTTACTGAACTTGGATTTTTAAATGAGATAAATGATTTCTATACTGTTTTGGAAATGTTTTGTATTTGCTGTAGTGCTATGACGTGAAATTATCTGATTTCTTACTGCTCAGTTTTTATTTACTCTTATTACTTACTGAGTTGGCGTATTCACATTACTCCCTGCACCTTGTGTGCAGATCCAGGAGTTGCAGGTCGCGATAGCGAGCGCTGATCGTTCATCCAACAGGTCTTCGAAGTCGGCAAGGTAGCTGCATGGTGTTTGCAGCCTTGCACTTCTCCTTCTTACCTTCCTCAGACTGTTTTAGTATCTTTATTTCCAAACTATGATAGTCTTTATTGTACTTAGACAGACCTTAGTAGATGCTCGTGACTAGTGACACCCCGATGTCAGGCTTGTGTTATTTTTTTCGCACTTGTTATTTAGACCTATGTTATGAGATATTATCAATTAAATAGCTTTAAAATGTCTTTTATGAATTACTAGTTTGATTTGTGATTTGTCGGCTGACCTAGTTTCACGATATGCGCCATCACGACCGGATCGATTTTAGGGTCGTTACATCTTCCCCAATTGATTTATTAGCCTATACTAACTTCAGAATTGATACTAACATGTAGACATTTTAGAACAAGGAATCAGCACCAATCCATAACACATGTAATTAAAACTCATCTTAACATAGCTCTTGAATACGTAAATTCAAAACAAGAAAATTGAAGTAGATGAAATAGTGAGGAGAAGAACCTGTTTAAACAAAGATTTCTTTGACATTGGTATACGAATTGTTGAGTACCAAGTTTCGACTCCAAATCCATGTGAAAACAGCGGCGAAAACCCAGCTGAAATAGCAGACCTTGAGTGGCGGATGAAATCGAACTCACAATCCAACGCCGAACCTCAAACGATCTCCATTTTTGCAACCATGAGTTGAAATTCGAAAGTCAAGAAAACATAACTATTTTTATACTTTTTCTGATTTTTTGGAACTGTAACCAATAGCTGGCAGGTGGAGACGAGTGGGGCGTGACTCTTGCTAGGGTGGAGAGTTGAAGGGTTTGGTGGCAGCGGGGTTTTTTGGAGTGGAGTTCGGCGACTTTTCAAAGTGAAGAAGGGGGGGTGGGTCGGCGGCTGACTTCTCTTCTTCTTAGGGCTCCTCCGGTTAGCTTTTTTTTTTAGAAGATGGAGTTTATATATGGGGGTATAGGGGAATATGGACCATTGGATTAAATGAAATAAAAGGCAAGGATTTAAGGGGAATTGGGCTGCTAGGTTAGGGAAGAAGTGGGCTCCAAATTTGGGCCTAAGATTTGGCCTGATTAGGCTCAAAATATTGGTCTTGTGACATGAAAACAAGAACTAATCCAAAAATTCATTCTTTTCTTTTTACAAAAATAATATCGATAACAAAATATTAATTAATCTTAATTAAGGAGAATAAACTATTAAAATTAAATTAAATATGAAACTACAATTTTTTTTTTGTATTTTTTGAAGATTATACTTGAAACAAAAGAAAAGAGAGATAGGCTAAAATCGTAGCAACGTTAAAACAATATCGCTACAAAAATACTACTAACCTAAATTTAATAAAAATAAGAGAAAAGATGAAACTATTTTTTTGTTTTCAAATTTATGCTCTTAAATTAAAAGTAAAAGTAGACTAAAATCCTACGAAAAATAAAAATAAAACTAAGTAAATATTCTAGAAATACTAACTTAAAAAAATAGTACGGGTCAAAAATTACGTGCGATACCTTTTTTTTAGTGATGTTGCCTATAAATATAACCGCGACCACTAGAGTGTAAGTCAGGAGCGAATTTAATGCAAAGGTTACGGGTTCACGTGAATTTAGTAATTTTTGTGTAGACTGGTATTTGTTTTAAAAAATTATTTAAGAATATTTAGTTTGGAACCCAGTTCGTTGGTCTAGTTATCATGTATATTAACTTGAATTATTGTAGGAACTGTGTAGACAATAAATTTGCGTCAAGAAAATAATCGAGACCAAAAAAATATTGCAACAATCGTAGTATTTTATTTCAAACAATATGAGTGTTACAATCTCTATGAAACCTCTAATGCTTCTTTCCAACAGTGAATAAAAGAACCGTCGAGCTTAATCTTGAATTTTATTTTATTTAATCCAAGAGCTTGAGGTCTGATCTTGATCTTGATGTATTTTTAATCCAAGGCATTGAAGCTTGTTCTTGAATCTTCATCTTAGAGGGTGTTTGGCTAAGCTTATAAGCTGGTCAAACTAGCTTATAATCACTTTTCTGCTTATCTACGCGTTTGGTAAAGTTAAAAGTGCTTATAAGTAAAAAATAAGCCAAAAGCCATAAGCTCTTCACCCTCAGCTTATGAATTTTTAGCTTATAAGCACTTTAAGTTTGGCCAGGATTTTACTATTTTATCCTTAAAATATTCTTTTTTAGAACAAAACTCTTACATCGATACTCACTGCCTCAAGTATTGTTTCAACCTACCTACCCCCCTCCCCCCCCCCCCCTCCCACCTCTTCAAGTCTTCAATTTTCATTGACTATTTAAGATAAGCTAATTCTCTATTCCTTTGCATATTTGTATCTATGTAATTGTGTATTAATCTTTGAATTGTATGTAATGAATGAGGACATATCAAATCTTTGGTGTATTGCTTTCTAAGTGTAGTGGTGATGAAGATAGTGTTTGTTTCTCTTCAAATATTTTGTCCTATTTAGGTTTATTTTTTACTGAGAAACTTTTGTCAATTTATTAATTATTATAACTTATGATTATATGCTTATCATAATATAAATTACATTTATCATAAAAGTTATCTTATCTAAGCACAGTTGTATTTATAATAAATTGACAAATAGAATATTTTGTATTTGAATCGAATTTGGAATCTAAAATTTTGAAGAAATTACGCCCTTATAAGTGTAAACAGTTCTAAGGTTATTTAAGTCATTTTAACAGAAAAAGAGCTTATCAACACTTTTTATAAAATACTGCAGCAACTTATTATATATTTTAGCACTTGTATCCAAATATGTAACTGCTTATTTATTAAATCAGTTTCAGCATTTAAAAGTGCTTTTCAGCACCTAATGCTTATGAGCTACTTCAAATCAGCTAATCCAAACGGGCTCTTAATCTTTTTAATCCTTAGAACACTTGAATGCTTGTAGCTTTTTAGAAAAATCTACAACCTTTGATCCACGAGCTCTCTCTTGATTCTTGTTATAACTTCTGGTCCATTTTTTGGGGTTATGAAGACCCCTACTTATAGTTGTGGAAGAGAAGAATTGTGATAAGAACAAACTCTTTTCGACCAATCAGATTGAAGCGTGACAAGACCACATTTGATTGGCCAGAACATGTCACTTGCACATGTGGCGCAGTTTCATTGGCTTTTTAATTTGACTTGGCATGCCTTGTCATTTTAACACGTGGCATGATCCTATTGGCTCTTCCGTTTTGACTTGGCGTGCCACGTCATTTGACACGTGGCACCAAACTACCTCTAGGAAGATGACATATTGGGTTTAATGAAGTGGGGTCATCACTTGTAGCCCAATTAAGTGGGCTAGCCCAGTCAATATTTATTGGACTTAAATAATTAATCAAATTAGCCCATAATTTATTTGGACTAGTATATTTAAAATATATTCCAAATTATTTATTGAATTTGAATTCAATAAATTTTACATGCCTACAAACTCATAAGCTTAAATTCTAAATATGCCTCTACGAGGCTTACCCCAAATGTTTAATGTTAACGAGTCTAAAACAAATAAAAAATGTTTAAGCAAACTATATTGTTACCCATAATTTGTTTTTCTTTTTTATATATCTTGGAATAGATTATAGATGTGATTTTTTTGGGGGGGTTTAAAATATTAATTAACGATGAAATACACGAAGCACCTGCGAAGACGCAGGTATACAAAAATGGTGGAACCGTGGAGGAAAATATATATATAAAAAATAAAGTTCGTTGAAATCAAACCTTTACACCTAGGTGATGTAGGATAACGTTGTAATTACCAAACAACAATAAATTCTTTCATTTTTATTAAAAAGAATATGATATGATAAGGGCCAAAGATCAAGTTCTCCCCAGATTTATTGATTTGGTAAATTTATAACATAAATAAAGTGTCATTTGGAATATCAAATGTTTCTTTATCCAATAAATGCTTTTCAAATATTTGTACCGGAAAATGTTTTTATTTATTATTTTTTGAAGAAAAACTCTTTTTATTGTTTCTCTATTGTACTGAAAATAATTTCCATACTGTTTATTTAGTGTATTAACTAACATGTTTTTTTATTTTATTTATCGGATGTCCCCAGAGGGACTATTAACTAACATGTCAAATTCATTTTTCTTGTGAATAAATTGTAAAAATTACACGGGGCACCTTATTCGGCCAGAAAAATTGGATCTATGTCCAACGGATTACACCTAGCAAGAAAAAGTTTTTTGTTTTAGTTCGACCTGTCGTCACATATGAAATAACGGACGGTATAAATTTAGCAACCCTTTTTCCACCCTTTTCGCTCCGCTTAGCCTTATCCCCCTCTAGGGGTATTTTAGTGATAAAACTTCATTCTCGATTCTACGAGAATTTTTATGAAAGCCTTTCATTTGCTTTTCTTCGATGGAAGTTTGATTTTCCCAGAATGTATCTTAATTTTTGGCTCTTCGCCACCTGGGGCTGTAGTATATTCCAAATGTTGGGCTGTTTAGATTCTATCGGGTGAATTCTTGGAACGGAATAAAATAAAGTTGGGTCGAATGAATAAATGGATAGGGCTGCGGCTTCAATTAAATTATAGGGAAAGAAAAAGCAACGAGCATTTGTTCTTAATTTGAATGATTCCCGATCTAATTAGACGTTAAAAATTTATTAGTGCCTGATGCGGGAAGGGTTTCAGGCTGACAATCGGCAGAAAATGCTGAGCAAAGCTGCTGGCCTGAAGAGTGAGTATTTCTGGCCCGTCTAGAATGTTGAAGTTTGCGTGATTGTCTTTGCTACTTCAGGCCCGTATGCCTGAAGTTACGCGAAAAACTTCGCTAAAACATGCTGAAGTTCAGCAAATAGAGAACAAAACTTCAACTACTAGAATGCTTAAGTTCAACAATTACAAACAAAAACTTCAACCAACACTTGGTTCAGCAATTTTTGCTACTTCAGGCCCGTCTACTAGAATGCTGAAGTTTGCGTGATTGGCTTTGCTACTTCAGGTTCGTATGCCTAAAGTTACGCGAAAAGTGGGTACGCTTGCAATTTTTTTTGCAAAACGGATATAAGTTAAAACGTGATCCAAAAAGCGGGTATAGATACAAATGCCCCGAATAAATTCTCTACCATCATCGAAGAGAATATACATTGAATTATTTTTGTGATATCATTTAAAAATTAGAATTCTGTCCACCAACAAATTAAAGTTGATCGGTGAGGAAAGATTCGATAGCAGTTCCCTAAAATCAAGGTATGCCACATATAAGAAATGTCTTTGTTTTACACAACTAAGATCGTAGACCACATGATTTTCTTATAGTGAAAAATAAAAGAAATAAAAAATCATTCGTGTAAAATCCTAGACCTCTAATATGGGAGTACTGTATTATTTATATATATATATATATATATTATTTAAAAGGAGAATATTTCTTTGAAATGTAGTTTCCAGATTGTAGGATCATATGCATGTCAGGAGGAAGTTCCCAGTTCCCTTTTCTTTTTTTCTTTTGTTCTTTTTCTTTTTTTTGTACTTTGTAAAGTCACTTTTTTAAACAACATTATCTCACAAAAGAGAATATTGAAATTTTTACAACAGGGTTAACACTTTCTCAATTTTACTTTATATTTCTCATCATTTCATTATTTTTTATTGTAAAATAAATTATTCCTTGAAGGTTGAGGATATGCAAATCACGTGATCTAAGGGGTGATTCGGGATAAATACCTACTCACATCCAATACCAAACCCAATTAATAAATATTAGATGTATGTCTTTACGGTATCCTAATAAATGGATTAATTATTTTCGAGTTACATTGAAAGTTCAAAAAAAGTACTATTGATTAAGGACTTTTTTTACTTTTATCCCATGTCAGAAATTATTTATATGTAGTAGTTAAAAATTATATTAAATTTATATAATTTTTGTATATAAAATACAGAATGTATATATACAATAAAATATATATATATTTCGACTATTATTTTAAAAGCGATTATATAGTATCATTATCCCGTTGGTTTGTGATACGAGGAAAAAGTAAAAACCAATAGGAGTATTTGATTGCCAATTAAACATGAAATGATGAAAGAGAATTGATGCTTGAACTTTTTGGGTACTTGAGTTAAGGAAGAGAACAAAAATGTGAAAAGACAAATTATTAAAAAAATAAATAAAACCAAAAGGCTTACAGCTCATGCACACGATGACAAATTGGTCCTTCTTTTGTCTCTTTCTTTTTCTTACATATATTATAGACCCACCAATTTACGAAAAAAAAAAAATCTTTATCATATGCTCCTTTAGGAAGGCACGTCTTTTCTTTTTTTATAGGAAATTCACTGCTCCAATTTATTTGCATCGGCCGGAGCGAAGCCAATATTCTGGCTACGGGTTAGGCGAACTCAGTAGCTTTGATTCAAATTTTATATTTATCTTGAATTTTTTGTTGATTACGTACAAATTATTAATTTAGAACTCAATAATTTAAGGCTTAAAATTTCGAACTCATAAGCTTGAAATCCTAACTCCGCTTTTGTACACTGGCATAATTTAAAAAAAAAAAAACTGCTCTTAATGATTATTTAAAAGGGAAACATTCTTTACTTCATATTTCTTCATTTCTAAGACACAAAGTAATCTCTAATTAAGAGTGTGGTCCATGGGCAAAGCTGGCATTTTAATTACGGATTCGGTCGAATGTAATAGCGCTGGTCCAAATTTTATATTTCTCGTACAAAATTTATTGAATGAGTATAATTATTAATTAAGAATCTGATAATTTAAAAACACTAAAACGTCGAATTTATAAGTTTCAAATTCTGGCTCCGTCCCTTATGTGAATTATGATCTAGCGGTTAATGCAAGTGTACTCAGAACCATGACTATTCCATGAGGGTTCAAATTCGAATTTTAGCATAGATAAAATTACTAGATAATTTTTTTCTATCCGTTTAAGTTCAATATTATCGTACCTATACTGATAAATATAAATAATAGAATTAAATAAAGTGCGCGCATGACACCACTACTAAAAAGAAGAAACATAAGAATTGCTGAATGATCACACAATGAGTCAATATTCAAGAAAGTCCCTTATCGACACGAATCTGATTTTTGTATACCTAAATTGCCACTTCTCCCCACCACCACTCAATTAAACAATCCCCGAAGTTTCTCATTATTACACTCTCATATCCACATTATCTGCCGATGATTCGGATCTGTTAATAAAATAAATGCAATCATGTGCTTGGCCTTTACAAACAAATATATTTTTTTTATTTAAAGTCACAAACTTATTGGTCTAATGGTTTTCTTTCCTTTTTAATTTATGCATTATGTTCCTAATAGGCGCTGAAATTTTATCTCCAAAGTCTTATATCTTTTTTTTTTCTTTTTTAATAATCCACTGGTCCCCAAGAGAATACGCAAGTGGTTAAGGGACGGGGTTGAAAGCTAGCTCATCTCCAAAGTCTCATTGTGTAGTTGTCACGATCCAAGCTTATGGCATGTATTGTTCCCTTTGAGCCTGACCCCGTACGGATTTGTTTTTTTTTGTTGAACAACGTCACCTCGAACCCCAAAAGCGAGCGTACCATGTGAACTTGTGTCTTGCTTTATAAAGCTCTTCACTTTCATCTCCCATTCCGATGTAGGATTCGCATAAGGTGACATGCGTAACCCTTCTTCAAAAGCTTGTCAGCCTAGAAGCCTGACAGTCCTGCTTGACCCACCGTCATCAGCCCACCCTCCGTCAAAGGCATTACATTCACCTCCCTGGGTATCGTCCTCACATGAGGTTTGCCCCACTACCGTATTGAGGGACATTCAGCTCTGATAGTAGTCTTCCTCTTTTTTCCTGCCCTCGACTATCTAATAAAAAAAGTGGTTAAAAGAAGATAACTTAAATCACGGCTCATTAGTGTGAATGTGATTAGTCTCATAGTCACGATTGTCTAACAATCCTTCCTTATTTTCAAAATTAATCACATATATATTTTTCTCTTTTTCATTAATATAGTGAATTACTATTCTTTTTCTCATGATCCTAAAGTGATCGGTAATTAACTAATTAAGAGATCGTAAATAAAGCTACAACACACAAATTGGAATCTTTTTGGCCTTATCGTCACAACAGTACTTTGAACCTTCTTTATTCCTATATATTAATAAATAAAAAAATAGTGTGAAAGAATATAATCTTTTCTCACGGTTGAAGAGGGAAGAAAGGAATTCTTTTTTAAAGAAAAAAATTGTTGAGGAGATTGGGAAATTGAGCTAAGGAAGCACGTTATCCTTGTTGTACACTTGTCTAATTCTTTTCCATTTGCCTCGAGTTTTGGCCATTCATTGAAGTCTCAAAAAAAGGGCAGCTGCTCCTGTATAAGGTATCTCGCGTTTACGTAGGATTTGAAAAAGTGCCGCAACTCAAGAGCTGTGATGTAAACAGCTTATCATAATACAAGTATTAGTCACTACTTTCATACCTCGAACCCATAACCTATAGTTAACACAAAGATAACTTTACGGGGTCGTTTGGTTGGGAAACATATTATCCCATGATTGATTATTCCGAGATTAGTTATCCGATCCTCCTATAGGGATAAAAAAAATACTACTATCCTGGGATTATTAATCCCGAAATTAGTTATACAACGATTTTATCCCAACTAAACATGAAATAAACTCATCTCAAATTTAATTTCGAAATTAATTATTCCTTATCTCTCGTACCAAATGAGCCCAGGTGACCTAATCCATTCATTGAAGTTTCATTTCTTCTTTTTTGCGTGATTCATTTAAGTTTCATTTATTTCATGGAACATGTAGCACTTCGAAATAGTGAAGTCAAATATCAATGAAACACTCACCTACCACGGGTCTTCTCTATTTGATCACTTAGTCATTGTGACCAAATGCGAAATAACATCATTTGGATTTTGGGCATGAGAAGAGATTCTTGAAATGTATGAGGAGAATAACAATAATTACATGTGCTTTTATTATGAGGATAGTAATAATAATAATAATATATAAGGTTAAAATTTTAATATATATATATATATATACACACACACTACATGTCGAATTTCCTTAGCTTTTTTCGTGTCATATCATCCTCTTTGTACCGACGAGTATGATAGTGTTTTGTCTAGCACTGCTGGCGATTTATGTTGTGTTTCACACATTTGCATAATACTTGCATTACTGTTTTTTCATTTATTTGTTGTCTCTCCGTTGCTGATTATTTTGTGGGTTTTGTTATCACAGATCTATTGTATCTGAGCTGAGGGTCTCCAGGAAACAGCCTCTCTACCCCCTCTAGGGTAAAGGTAAAGTCTGCGAATACTCTACCCTCCCCAAACCCCACTGGTGGGATTTTACTTGGTTGTTGTTGTTTGATAAAAATCTTGGTTCCGTCACTAAACCTTAATTGATGAAAAGTTTCTGTGGCTACAAAAATGCTATGAGATGTTTAATACCACAAGGTTTAAAATTATTATAGTCACACAAATATTATGATATTGTTTGCAATAAATTTTCAACATACGAAAAATAAACTGCAACCACAAAAGAATAAAGTGATTTTATTGATAAACATTGCGGGTTACAACTCTGTTTATCTCTTGGTTCTTCCTCCGAATTGTTCTCCATGATTTGAGGGCCTTAGCGGCGTATTTCTCGAACGTAGGATGATGCTGACCTTCCTCAGATGTATTTGATCTCCATGAAAAGGAAGAACATCCGTTGATCACTTCGGCGGCTTTGAGAAAGACAATATTTGATGTCTTTGATCTCTTTGTGAATATTCCATGATTTTTTAATAGAATTTCAAGATCGTCTTTGAAGGATACATGTAGCTTTATTTATAGGCAAAAATTAGGGTTTTGATTAAGTAGCCACCAAGTAACCCTAATAGACTCCTAATATTTCAAAAATTGTCTTAAAATTAGAACTTATGTTGATCTATTAAAAGTTCAGTGTCTATAAATATATTTAAAATCATAAATTTTAAATGACTTCATTTCTTTATGAAATATTATGTCAAGTCAATCTACCACAAATAAGGTGAAACAAGTGAGTAGAAATAAATTAGTATATATTAAGGGTGTGTTTGGTAAGAAGGAAAATATTTTTCGGAAAATGTTTTCCAATTTTTTCATGTTTGGTTGACTTAGATGTTTTGGAAAACATTTTTCTTATGAACTCATTTTCCTCCAATTGGAGGAAAATGTTTTCCTTATCAAGAGAAGGAAAAACATTTTCCAAAACTCCTTCTCAACATTCCCCACCCTCACCAACCCACCCCCCTCCAAAAAAAGGTTTTTTTTTTAATTTCAATTTTTCTGTTACCACCCACCCTACTACCCCTCCACCCCACCCCATCCCCCAATCCCCCCATCCCCCCCCCCCCAAAAAAAATATTTTTTAAATATATTTTTCAGTTTTAGTTTTTCTTTTTATCGGTTTAAAGGTTTAAAAATTTTACAAGTACCAAAGTTATGAGTTTGGTGGTTTATGTGTTTGGAAGTTTACGGGTTTAGAAATTATAAAGTTTACGAGTTCGAAATTCCGTGGTTTCGAAAGTTTAGCAGTTCGAATGTTTATGAAATTTGTGGATTCGGAAGGTTGTTGGTTTGAAAGTTTATGACTTCATGTTTATTATATCTAAATTATTTATGAATACTCGTGAGAAGTCATTTTCCTTAATTTGCGTTCCAAACACCGAAAAATAAATAAAATTACTACTTGTTTTCTAAGAAAATATTTTTCACGAAAAACATTTTCCGTTATACCAAACACACCATAAGAGAGAGAGCGCGCGCAATAAGAGCGAAAAGACAGAAAAATGAGAACCACATTTTCCTAGTTTAGTACTTCTTTTTTTCTTGCTAGTTTAGTTCAAATTCAATGCATCAAATTGTATAATTGTCCATTCATTGAAATTCCATTATTAGGTGAACCATGCATATTGTTCTTTTGCCGTTTTTGCAAAAATGAATTCAGAGTTTGAAAAGGCTCACCTACCACGAGTAAGTAGCTAACGAACTTAAACTTCCATATGTGATCAAATGGAAAATCAGAATTTATGAGAATATAATATAACTATAACCTAGAGCTACTTAAAATTATCTAAGAAAATGTCATATCAGAGTCACGGAGTACCCATTTACATATCTCCTCGGTCGAGCCCGTCTCACGGCCTTGCCTAGTGCGATTTATCCTCCTATTTATTTGCAGACTATTATAAAAAAACGAAGTTTACTATTGCGGGCTATTATATAAAAACGAGGTTTACTACGTGCGCATCCGAAGGTAGGGATTTCAAATTCCCTTTGTAACAAAAAAGAAGAAGTCGTGAAGTAATTATACTCTACATGGAAGGAGGCAATGCGCACAACTTAATTTAATTTGTAAAATACCTTTACACAATAATTTTTCTCTTCATCAACGTATAATCTTTCGAGACTAATCACAACCCGAATAATATTTTTTTGAGTTTTCTTTTCATTAGTGTAACCGATTTTTGTATTGTTTGAACATAAAAATTCAAATGCTAAATTGTTAAGAGTAGATACAAAATCACCACAAACCACTTAAACTAGTCATAATCAAAACGACACGAAATATCAAAGTTCCTTGTATGAGTCAAAATCTGACCACATGTGGATTAACGCTAAAAGGAATGGTAAGGGGTCGACTGAGTCGTGGTCGTGCTCGCTAGGCGTAATAACAACAAGTATCTCGGCCATTGCCGAGATCGAGCCGTCTTAAAGCTTGTACGGCAAAGTAAATGTCGTGATATTTGAGGGAGGCGACATGAGGTACAATCAAAGGATGAAGGCATTCTGGTTAAGGACCGTTGGATAAAAGGGAATGCTGATAATATATATAGAGGAGGAGAAGATAAGAAGGGGGGGGGGGAGGATCTCTTTTCCTATAAACAAAAGAACAGAAGAACAGGAGAGGCTCTCGAACAACAATAAAGCAAAAGTCTAGATCTAGGTTGCAGATCTTTGTAATCATCATTGCCAAATCAATAAAGATAGATCTCATAGTTATCAATGACATTCCTTCTTTTTCCTCTTTGCTCTTACATTACAGAACGATACGCCAAAGATATAAGTTTATTGTTTATACTTGATGTCTTTTAATGATCTTAAACCGGGCTATAAGTTTGATTATATATATTTCATTCTCTTATTCAATGCACTTAGATCTCGTATTAATTATCCTTGGCTAAAATATATCCTCTATCTTATCATTAATTAGTTTAACAAAGAGTTTAACGCTTTTTTTGTCAAACAATTTGGCGCCGTCTGTGGGGATTTCTTAGCCAAATTTTTAGTTTCCTTTAGATCTAAAACCAGCCACATATCATTTCCAGACTGTCCTAGCCTCACTATCTCGGTATAAAAACCAACTCAAAAAAGTGATAGATAAGCTTTTGAGAATAGCCAAACCAATCTGGGTCAGATCTCTACGTGAAATCAAAATTATGTCTGGTGTCTATGCAAAACCCACGCCTCATCTGTAGGGATGGGTTTGGCACATCACATGCATGTTTAAAGAAGGATCCCGGTCACCACAGACTTAGCATGACCGAAATTCTATTTGACGTATTCACCTTGTATACCGGCCTGTACTCCCACCTCTTAGGAAGGAACGATAGTCTACTGTGTGATTTTTTGCGATAATGGGCATATCCTGCCTTATTTTCGTACCCGCAAGCACTATGTGATTTATGAACAAAGTATGACATGTTTCCCTTATTATTTGCGCATATCGGACGGGACCAAACTGGGACTCGGTCTCAATATCCCAACGAGCAAGGTAAGTCCAACCCGCGAGAAACCCAGACATGACTAACGACGAAGCTGAACACGATTGCCAAATCTGAAATCGCCATTCGAGCACGGGGCAAAACAAGTGACCCTACAACACCTTTCCCCTTTTCACCGACTTACGAGGCCAAGGTAACAGGCAATTTCCTTTGGGTTTAACTTATCACGCTCTCTTTTTGGTTCAGAACAGGAACACTAGCATTCTCACAGGTACGCGAACAAGGAACGAATGCCACCAAACACACCAGGAAAATGTTCCGTACCATACCATCCCGCAAGCAACGACCGAGCAAAGCCCCCTAAGTCGTACCATACCACAAATAATAGAAATGGCTCAGAACAGGTCGGCATTATTAAGAAACAATCTCCGGAACCAGGGACAGAGCGACGGGCCCATGAAACGTGCAGTACTCCAATGAAAGCAAAGTTAAGCAAACTGGGACTCATCCCGACGCACGGTACTCTCTAATAAAAGCAAAGTTAAACGAACTGGGACTCACCCCAACTCACGCACAAACAATACAACAATGAGTGATGTTCTCCAATAAAAATAACGCAATAGGCTAACCTTGTCCATCGCCAAGTAAAAGGGAAATTTGACTTAGCCCGAACTCGCAGCAGGTTACAATTCGACCTTGCTCGAATTAACACCCTGGAGGCCATCGGACATCGCCAACGGGTTATAATTCGACCTCGCTCGAATTAACACCCTTACGGCATCAGCCATCGCCAACAGGTTACAATTTGACCTCGCTCGAATTAACACCCTTACGGCATTGGCCATCGCCAACAGGTTATAATTCGATCTCGCTCGAGTTAACACCTTTACGGCCGTCGGCCATCGCCAAACTAAAGGGAAGTTCGACCTCGCTCGAACTCACGACGGGTTACGATTTCGACCTCGCTCGAACTAACACCCTTTCGGCATCGGCAATCGCCGACAGGTTACAATTTGACCTCACTCGAATTAACACCTTTACGGCTGTCGGCCATCGCCAAATGAAAGGGAAGTTCGACCTCGCTCGAACTCACATTGGGTTACAATTTTGACCTCGCTCGAATTAACACACTTACGACATCGGCCATCGCCAACAGGTTACAACTCGATCTCACTCGAATTAATACCCTTACGGCGTCGACCATCGCCAAATGAAAGGGAAGTTTGATCTCGCTCGAACTCACGATGGGTTACGATTTCGACCTTGCTCGAATTCACACCTTTACGGCCGTCGGCCATCACCAAATAGGAGTTAAAATTTACTCACCCGAATCAGATCAAAGTTCGACCCCCGCCATCGCTAAACTCACCATGCGAAAAGGACTTCGCCCAAGCTGGCAAGTATAAATTCGACCCCGCTCGAATATACAAGTAAAAATTGACTTCGCCCAAGCTCGCAAGTCTAAATTCGACCTTGCTTGAATATACAAGTCGAAATTGACTTCGCCTAAGCTGGTAAGTCTAAATTCGACCTCGCTCGAATATACAAGTCAAAACTGAATTCGCCCAAGCTTGCAAGTCTAAATTCGACCTCGCTCGAATATACAAGTCAAAATTAACTTCGCCCCGATTGGCAAGTCTATATCGACCTTGCTCGAATATGCAAATCAAGATTGATTCCACCCAAGTTGGCAAATCAGAAGTCAACCTCACCCAAACTTACAGATCCAAAGTGACTTCATCCGAACTCACGCAACGAGTTCGACCCTGCTCGGATCAAGCGAACTAAATTCGCCCTCATTCGAATTCCCAGTTAAAACATTAGGGACTCAACACGGAAAACTCCGAAGATAAAAAAAAAGAAATGGGAGGGGGGGAGAAGGAGAGAGAAGGTCAAAAGATACACAAACAAAGGCGAAGCAACTATTTTATTCAAATGTATGTACGCAACGGGCGCGCCTTACAAAAGGCCAAAACAGGCACTCAAGAAAAAGATAAAAAAACAAAAAAAAATTAAGTACAAAAGCTGCAACAAAGTTTCACTCGGAGTCACCTCCACCGCCGTTCTCCCCCGCATCATCATCATCATCAGAAGGAAGCCCGTCCTCAATATCAACGCCCCAGCCTCCAGTGTCGCAGGGTCATAACCGCAGGCAATACGAGCCTCACGTGCCTTCGCCCGAGCATCTTCAAAGGTGGCCTCAAGAACACTCCCCGTCTCCCACAAGCCCTTGTATATATCTAGTTGGGCCTCGGCATGTACCCATATCTCATACAAGCGTCGGGGGACTACGGTAGAGGCGGATTCAGCCTGAGCCAAGAGTTACGCCTTCTCGGCCTCAAGAGTCACACTAAAGGAGCCTCTTCCAACACTACCCTTCGCCGGGACCTCTCCGCTACTGACGCGGGAAGATTCGCCAATTGAACGGACTGTGGGAGCCGGAGTCTCCGATTGAGGAGTAACCTCCAAGCGTACGGCTTCGGCCGCTGGTGTGGTCCGACAAGCGGCCTGATTCCCTACGCCCTCGCCTACAGTAGCTCTTAGTGCGGGCTGGGCAGAGGGAATCGATTGACAGAATGCGAGCGGATGAGCCCTCGTCCTTCTCGCTCCTCTTTGACATGTCAATAAGGAGGGATTTGATCATATAACGACAAGGTTAAAGAAACTGTGAAACGGAGGCTAAAGCAAATCCACAACGAGCCAACTCACCAGTAAGAGGCTTGCGTCCAAACTTCTCGTTGAAAGACACCCATTCACGAATCCCCATCGTGTGGGGGAGAATTGTGCTTACCCACTCGCGGATATCGGCAACTAGCGGGGGAGGCTGTCTCTCGGCTACAAAAACAATAGCAAATCCCTAGCAAAGTTGTTAGAGGGAGACAACCGACGACCGTCTTAAGAAAAATTGCATAAACAGAAAGGAAAACTTACGGGCAACATTCCACGTCTCACGAAACCCCGCCGGGTTCGATACGACGTGCTCCGTTCGGACATAGAAGTAGCTCTCTCAAAAGCGACGATAGGCCTTATCGTCCATCTTTACCACCAAACTCTTGGCTCCTCGATGGCGCATACGAATCATCGTACCCTAAAGAAAATAGGGCTTGAAGAGGTGGAGCATGTGCCCTAGAGAAATCCCTCGACCGGCTAGCTCTGCATACTTGATGAGCATGAGGAAGAACTTGTAAGCATATGGTGAGAGCTGAGGCGGGCACACCTCATAAAAGCGGTAGAAATCCACCACCAAGGAAGGAAGGGGAAGCGTGTACCCAATGACAAAGGATACGTGTAAAATGCGCAATAGCCCGGGCGGTGTAAGTGCACTATATCCTTATCCGCCGGCACCATTTCAATATGATCGAGGATCCCCCATTTGGATTTGAATGTCGTGATCGTCGCAGCGTCCATCGTGGAAGGAACGGGCTTTGGTTTATCTCCAGCAGGGCTGTTAAAATCGGTCCTCGCCTTCCCCGGGCGGGGAACCACCTCATCCACAGTCGGAAACCCCTCATCTTCCACCACTTCCACTCCCTCTTCGAGTAGGTATATGTCATTCTCCGGCACCGGAGCACCTACAACTTTATCAGGGTGTGAAGAAGTATGAAGATGATGAAGGGAAAAGGCAATGGTCACAACGAATCCTAGCAGAAGCAGGAATATGAGAGATCAAAGAAGGAGGAGAAGATTTGTGATGTTCTTTCTTAAGCAATCAAAAAACGTAACCTTCAGACAAGAGGCTTCACCCCTATTTATAGGGATATAAAAGCCCTGAGTGGGAAAACCAAGAGCCACCAGTTAGAAAAAAGGGACACAGGAAACGACACAACACCTAGGAAACATGCGCTACAATGACGCATTGGGAATATTGATGACATCCCGAACTGACGTAAGGGTCCGTTTTTGAACTGACGTAACGATCCGACGCAATTCTCGAAGCGTCACGTCGCTATCTCACCCCTTGCATAAAGCATTCATATTTCTCCCAACTTTTGAATCAGCATAGTCCGTCCATCGAGCTCACCAAGAGGCGACCCCAATGGACGGAGGGACTAACTGTATGGGTCAAAATCTGACCACATGTGAATTAGCGCTAAAAGGAAAGGTAAGGGGTCGACTGAGCCGTGGTCGTGCCCGCAAGGCGTAATAACAACAAGTATCTCGGCCATTGTCGAGATCGAGCCGTCAAAAAATGTGTACGACAAAGTAAATGTCATGATATTTGAGGGAGGCGACATGAGATACAATCAAGGGATGAAGGCATTCTGGTTAAGGACCGTTGGATAAAAGGGAATGTTGACAATATATATAGAGGAGGAGAAGACAAGAAAAGGGGGGGGGGGGGGATTTCTTTTCCTATAAACAAAAGGAACAGAAGAACAGGAGAGGCTCTCGAACAACAATAAAGCAAAAGTCTAGATCTAGGTTACACTTCTTTGTAATCATCATTGCCAAATCAATAAAGATAGATCTCATAGTTATCAATGGCATTCCTTCTTTTTCCTCTTACATTACAGAGCGATACGCCAAAGATGTAAGCTTATTGTTTATAATTGATGTCTTTTAATGATCTCAAATCGGCTATAAGTTTGATTATATCTCATTCTCCTATTCAATGCACTTAGATCTAGAATTAATTATCCTTGGCTTAGATTTATCCTCTATCTTATCATTAATTAGTATAACAAAGAGTTTAACGCTTTTTGGTCAAACATTCCTCATTTTTGAAATTCGGATGTATTTCTTGAACATGTTGACAATTGGATCTTGTTCACACTTAAATTAAAAACTACAATCCAAATTACTTAATAAAATGCCAATCCAGTAAATTATTTAAACAACTTTGACTTCAGTTCCTCACAAGTTGCAATATGAATTAGAGCTTGTTTGGCCAGAATTTTGGGAGGTCAAAAGTACTTTTTTCCTAAAAAAAATCTTTTTTAAAAAATTTAAACTGTTTGGCCAATACAGAGAAGTACTTTTGGCCAGCAACAGAAGCAGTTTTTCTTCTTTTGGGAAGAAGCAGAAAATTCTAGCTTCTTCCAAGAAGTAAAAACAGAAGTAGAAAATTAATTTATTCAAGACAAAATTATCCTTAACATAAATTTATATTTTTCAAATTATCCCTTACAAATTTTAAAGTTTTTTCTTTTCAGTTTTGTTTATAATTTTTACCATTTTTAAAAAAATTAAAGATATCTTTTACATGAATCATATTGTAACTTTCCAGATTATTTATTGACTTGTTTTGTTTTTGATTTTTTCTTTGTGTAATGTCTTGTAACTTTTCAAATTATCTTCTTCTTTTTCACATTAAAGCAAATTATTTACATCTTTCTTTGGATTATCAATTCTCTTCCTACAAATAATCGTTTATAATTTCTTCTGTTATATGCTATTAGTTCTCGAATCTTTAAAACAATTATCAAATCTAATTTGTGAAAATTACCTGCAAATAGGTAATAAATTTACAATTGCATCACAAAATCTATCTATTCTATATATTATTAAAAGGAGAAGAAAAAATATCCACATTAAGTCAAGTGGCAGCCTCACAATAGGCCACTTGGCAATTTAGGACAAAGTTAGTAAGGTTAGGTAATAATTTGTTTCTTTTTGAATTTAAATTTTAAAAATAAATAAATTTTACGTTATGTATTGTTAATAATTAGTTACTCGTTTTGAATTTCAATTTAAACATACTTAACTATTTTTTTTACGAAATTTTTTATTTTTATATATTTAAAATTATTTCTATTTTACGCTCAATGCCATCCTTCAAGTTTGACACTCAGAACCATCTTGTTATAGCTACCATGGCTATGCATAATTTTATGTGACAACATTCTTTTACCGATAAGGAATTCAACTATTATGTTAATGAACACATTACTACAGAGATTGAGGAAGGAGACGGGCCTTTGATATTTCTTTAGAAATGCAAAGCAAGTTTTCTACTAATATGGAGGCGTTGTGTGATAGATGTAGATATGAAATTGTTGAGAAATATTATCATGTGTGAGTAACTTTACTTATTATTTCATGGTGGATTATCAAATATAGTAATTTGTGGAATAAACTTCTAATTCATACTGAATGATGTATTTGGATTATTCAAATCATCATGTAACAATAAGTAATTATACAAGATAATATTATATGCTTTGGTATAACTATACATGTAAAATTGATTTAAATCTTTAATATGTTTGATTACTTTATGTTTTATATTTTAATAAAATAAAATAAAATAAAAAACAATAAAAGTCTCTTACGATAAATATTTAAGCTCATTTTTCTCTTTAAAAGAATTATAAGACCTTGGTATTATTTTTTTCCCCGTAATTTGACACTCAAAAACACTTTTTAAAAAGATTGGCCAAACATAATTTGTTTACCAAATGTTGCAAAAAGTACTTCTTAAATGAACTGGCCAAACACAAACTTTTTTTTATCAAAAATACTTATAAAAAAAGTACTTCTGAAAAAAGTAATTTTCAAAATAAGCAGATTTTAACAGCTTGGCTAAACAGGCTCTTAGACTATTTTAATTTTTACATGCTCTGAATCTGTCATATTAATTTTCTTTTAGTATCTCAATAATTACATTGGTGGTAGAGTTACTCTAGCCTATTCTAGTATCATATTTTTAACTTTTTTCCATTATTCCCACTAAAAAATTCAGGCAATCTTGTTACAAAAGTAAAAGTAATCCTATCAAGATTTTGATAAATGTGACGTTGGTTGTTAAATGATACAAAAATAATATTAATATGAACACTTTTTGACCAATTCAAAAAAGGAAAAAAATAATAAGTGATTAACTTTATACTTAATGATTAACAAGAAATCAAGAATATATTTCCAACAAAGAAGGAAATTTAATTATCAACCACTTTAGAAGAGAATTTAAAAAGTGGTTTTAAATTAAACATGAGAATAATCTTGGTAAGAAAATCTGATTAACAATTTCATAAAGAGAAATAACTTAAATTCTCAACAACTTTTAAATCTCTTAAAATGGAATTAAATTATAAATATAAGGACAAATTTGGTAACTAACTAAAGTTTTCAAGTGGACCCACCATTTTAAAAAGACTCCAAGTCATGGCCACCTACCATTTTGTCCACTTCAAAGGGTAATATCGTCATTTCAATAAGCGAGCGGAAAATTCTCAGAAAGTAAAAGGGCTTAATTGCAATATCAAAAGAATAAAGGGACCAATCATGTGATCACTGCCTATATAAATACCCCAACTTGTTACCTCTCTGAAACAGCTCACGATAATATTGCGTATCTATCTTCTTTCTTGTTAACTCATTCGGAATTTTCTTCCTAACAAATTTCTAGGTTTCATCTCTTCTTCGGAATTTTCTGTAAGTGGATTTGTACATTTTTAATCTATTTTATTGTTGAACTTGTTCCTCATTCAATTTTTGTTATTTTCTGTAAGTTTTCTTCGTATATTTGTACCTTTTAGATTTATTTTGTTGTTTGATTCGATTTTTGTTTCAATTTTTGCAGGATTTATTGGAGGAAAAGATCGTGATATATCGGAGAAATCGGATTTAGAACAAATTTCAAATTTTATATTGTAAGTATGACGATTGACGTTTTCCCCCCTCATCATTAAAGTTATTTTAGTGTTATGTTCCATTTTTTTTGGATTTGTGGTGAATGTTGTTGATATGATTAGATTTTGGTGTTCTAAAATTCAGGAATTTGTTTTTTTCTGTAAAAGATTTATGCATGTGTGAAATTTTAAGTAGATCTAGGGTTGTTGATAATTCTTTATGATGTTTTAAAAATAAATCGCTATATGCAGGAACTACTGACAAAATAATTTTATGTGAATCACTTAGGATTAGATTTATGTTACAAAATGTATAAGAAAAAATTGTAGTTAAAGGAGAAATTGTTTTGATGAAAGTATTAAAATGTCTAAGAAAATTATTGCGATTGAGAGCACTATTTTCAGTGTGGAGATTTGAGTTTTTTTTACAACGACGTCTGAGTCAGTTTGCGGCTTTGCGCGGACTAGTCCACCTGGTACTTGCAACCACCCACTTGACTTAGCCATAGGCAGATGGGAAGAGATATGATTTGAGACATCATTTTTCTGAAAAGTTTTTGATATCATTGTTGTTCTTTTCCTTTTATTTTTTAGCTAAAAACTTTTTTGCCCTCCTCTAAAGAGCTATGATCTTTTAGGGGGATGAATTGAAAAGATCAATGTCTTCTCTTATTGAACCGTAGTATTTGTTTTTTATAGCATATGCATGTGTAAAATTTAAGATGGATATGTGATTGTAATAATTGTATTATGCTATTTGTATTTTTTAAAGGTCCAGCATTATTTGAAAATGAAATCTCTATACTCAGAAATGAAAACTTAAGTATATTTAAATGTTTATTCAAATTGTAGTCAAAGGAAAATTTCTTTCATCCTCCAAATAGAAAGTGCGAAAAAGGAAATGTGACGGACAGTATTATTTTCCCAGCAGAGTTGGGGATTTGAGATATGGCCTTTTTCTTTGTTTATTCTCTTAAAGTTTTTTTCTTTTCTTTTGAAAATTAACTACAATTGTTTATTGGAGGCATTCCAAAGATTCATGTTTTCTAGCTGAACAGTAGGACCCACCCTGGCTGCCTTACTTGACCCTTTCCCCGTCTATATTAAGGTGGGAGACTCCTCTTTAGGTTAATCTTCTTTAAGAATAAAATATATATACGATATCAAAAGGGAGATCTGATCTGTCACTTTCATGATTGTGCGAGTCACACACTTGTTGGATGACATGACTTGTTCATTTTGGATAACTACTTCAAGCAAAAGCTTCTGTCTATTTTCTATATTTTAAAATTCAAAGTTGTAATACCGACATAGTTTCTGAACCTTTAGGGGCTCACTCTTAAACTTTTTGTCTGACTTTTTAATTGAATAGTTGTTACTTGGTATTTGAAATAGTAAGACATTTCTCCATATTCTGTGTCAAATAACTGGTAATTGTTAGTTTTCGATGCACATTAATAATAGTTGTACGTGAATGTATGTTTTCATTACTAAGAATATAAGAGACAAAATAAAAATAGGAACTAGAGGTTCTAGATATTGGGAGCAATGGATGACAATATCTTGGTCTTGGACATGTAATTCATCATGCAAATCATAGCTTGATGAGCCAACGGCTTTGCCACATGGTGATATGCCTGCCTTTTTGATCAAATTGTTCCATAGGTGCTAGTTATAAATGATATATGGTGATAGGAAATCTTTATTACGGATAACTGGTTCTTCCTTTGTGCTGTCCAGACACCTTGATAGTTCAATTATCTCCTGTAGAAAACGTTCCCTATCCAAAAGGTTTATGTAATCTACAGATAGTATATTACTTGTCTAAGTCTTGTTAAAAAAATCAGCTGTCTAAATATTTATTGTTATTTTTCACCCTGTTAGAGTTCTATATCTGTTATCTACAGTTTCCTATTGGGATCTGCCTAACAAGTAGCTGTTGGCATGTACAGGTGAATGATCTAATGGAGTCAAAAGGTGGGAAAAAGAAGTCCAGTAGTAGTTCCTTATTTTACGAAGCTCCCCTCGGCTACAGCATTGAAGACGTTCGACCAAACGGTGGAGTTAAGAAGTTCCGATCTGCTGCATACTCCAACGTAAGTATCTGGATCTCATTTGTTTAGAACCCCTGAGCCATAGATAATGACAGTTAAGGATATTGTAACTGACGCTCTTCTTTTTTCTACCTTCTTATGCAGTGCGCGCGCAAACCATCCTGATATTCCCTAAGCTTCCGTCCTTAACGCGTCAATAGACGCAACCAAAAAAAAAAACAAAAAAATTTTTCTTCTTTCAGTTTCTTTTGCGCCCTCACTCCTTTTCTTCCTTCTTTTACTACTTTCTGCTTTTGTGCTCGTTGCTCGGAACATTTTCCTCTTTAACTTCTTTTGCTGCTGTGAACATTTTTCATCATGGATATGGCCTTGCCAGTCTCTGCCATTGGTTTTGAAGGTTTCGAGAAGAGGCTTGAAATTTCTTTCTTTGAGCCTGGTCTGTTTGCTGATCCTAACGGAAAAGGACTCCGATCTCTCTCAAAGGCACAATTGGATGAAATTCTCGGACCTGCTGAGTGTACCATTGTTGATTCCCTATCAAATGACGATGTTGATTCCTATGTCCTCTCCGAGTCGAGCCTCTTCGTTTATTCTTACAAGATAATCATCAAAACCTGTGGCACCACAAAGTTGCTTCTCGCAATTCCGCCCATCCTAAAGTTGGCTGAGACCCTGTCTCTCAAAGTACAAGACGTGAGGTATACCCGTGGGAGCTTCATTTTCCCTGGTGCTCAGTCGTTTCCTCACCGTCACTTTTCTGAAGAAGTTGCTGTCCTCGATGGCTATTTTGGAAAGCTTGCTGCCGGTAGCAAGGCTGTGATTATGGGCAGTCCTGACAAAGCACAGAAATGGCATGTTTACTCTGCCTCTGCAGGACCTATTCAGTCTAATGACCCTGTTTACACTCTTGAGATGTGTATGACTGGTTTGGACAGGGAGAAGGCATCTGTCTTTTACAAGACTGAAGGAAGCTCGGCTGCTCATATGACTGTTCGATCTGGCATAAGGAAGATCCTCCCCAATTCTGAGATATGCGATTTTGAGTTTGAACCCTGTGGCTATTCCATGAATTCGATTGAAGGAGCTGCAATCTCAACCATTCACATTACCCCGGAAGATGGCTTTAGCTATGCTAGCTTTGAAGCAGTTGGGTATGATATGAAAACCATGAAGCTGGGTCCCCTGGTTGAGAGGGTGCTGGCATGTTTCGAGCCAGATGAGTTCTCTATTGCTTTGCATGCTGATGTTGCTACCAAGTTACTGGAGCGTGTTTGCTCTGTTGATGTGAAAGGCTACTCTCTTGCTGAGTGGAGTCCAGAAGAATTTGGCAAGGGTGGTTCCATTGTCTACCAGAAGTTCACCAGGACTCCTTTCTGTGGATCTCCCAAGTCCGTTCTGAAGGACTGCTGGAAGGATGAAGAGAATGAAGAAAAGGAGTAGTGTCTTGAGGGCCGTGTTGTTTTTGTTTTAGTGTCCGTGTCAGTGTCAGTGTCAGTGTCGTCTTTTGTTTTTTCCGTGTTTCTCAGAATAAAGGACTTGATGTCCAAGCTGTGTGTCGTTTGGATTTGTAATGCTGATGTGCAAATTCTGAACTATTCTTGGCTTTTTGGTGTTCCACCAGAAGCCCTATGAAACCGTATTTTGAATTATCCTCTGTTCTCGTTGTTTCAAATAAACGTCTGTTTGTTGTGTGTATTTCTTGCCCTACCCAAAATTGTGATATGTTTGTTTTAGATTTCCTGTTATTTATTTGATATTACAACGTACCTGTTTTTCATTTATGCGCTAGTCGTTGGCAGCCAAAGATGTGCCTGCATACTCCACACTAACAGAAGGTATGTATAATTCTGGCAATTCAGAATTAATGAATAATTTTGAGAAACAAAAGCTATCATTTAGAGGACATAACAAATCTTAAACAGGAGAAGGGTGTAGCGTTTTGTGAACTCCAGTCTCCAAGGTATATTGACAACGCCTCAAATTTTACTGGACCTTTTAAGTAAATTTTAAGCTATATTTTCTGCATTTCTTAGGTAAATATCGTTCTTCCTTTGTTATTCAAGCATTTATAAGTTTTCAATTACATGGAGGGATTGGTGAAGAGGAAAGGGAATAGTGAGAATCAAATCCACACCCATACGAATCAAAGTTGCATCTTACACAGACTAAAATATGTCGCTATTATATAGTTAACACCACTAATAGAAAACCGAAACTCTTAACCTTAGAACTTTGCTAGCTCTTATTTCTCACTCTGATTTTTGTTGATCTTATCACAGTTCCTACTATAAGTATATTTCAACTGCAAAATGAAAAAAGGATGAATGGATCATTTGTATGGACAGAATTCCCCTTGTAAGATATAGTTCTTTTTCAAGTTAGCACGCAAAATACACCTTGTTGTTAGTGATATTGAACTGTATATAATTGACTTCTATGTGTCTTTTTCTTTTTGATGGTTTCAATCCTCCTTTGGTAGTGTATTTCCCTATGTATTTGCCTTCAAGTAAATAATCTGTTGAGCCTCCATTCTTTACCTATATGAAGCATGTGAAAATTACAGTTAAATTTTTATGAGAGGAGGAAACTGCTTTGAGGAGAGAATACAATTGACTGTTGAAAATAATCGGTCAAACTAGTCTTTACTAAGTTCAAACTAAAGATCATATTAATTTTTCCTTTCCCAATTCATCATTTGAGTACATTCATAATCTAAACGATCTTACTTTGACGAGATGTGCAAATTGCATGTTTGAGATATTGGAGAGGAGTTAAAATAGTCAATCTCTCCCATGGGAAAATTACGCGACACATCAAATATATACACTGTATTTATCATTCATAGCTATACTCTCAGCAAATTTACCACCCAGTGTAATCACACAAGTGGGGTATGGGAAGGTTAGGATGTACGCAGCCTTACCCCTACCTGGAAGGAATATTTGAATTTTATAGCAAATTCATGAAATAAGAAATTAATTATTTTTAACTGAAACAAGAGAGCAACAAGCTCTTGTAGCTCAGTTGGTTAGAGCCCCGCTTAGTTAGCGGAGGGTCTTGAGTTTGACTCTTAACAAGAGCATTTTATTTAAGAGTCGAATTCAAGAGATTATGAATGTAAGTTGTATCTTTACGGTCAATACAAGTTGTATCCTATGTATACACCCTTGTATTTCGCCTTGGTTATAGTTGATACATGTATTCGTTGACACATGTTGTATTCGTTGTCCATTTGAATAGAAGTGATACAAGCTGGTAATAATTGAACAATAGATACAAATGGTAATTAGGCAAACTATAATTACTGGGCTCTAAACTATAGTGCTTTATGAAAATTCTTCTACTTATATAGCCTTATTTATAGGATTAGTTACCTCCTATAGCAAAGGTTGATACCTTATTTATTTTAAACAAATACCCTTTTAAAAAATTATATTCCATAGCTGCTTTTTGATTTTTTATAGCCAAATATTTATATATGGTCACCTCCTACCATTAAGCCATAAAATAAGCTTTATATTATTTTTCTCTCTCCCCTCAAATTTCTCATATCCCCTCAAATTTCTCAATAATAGGTAGCCTCCACGGACCGGAGGGAGTAATAATCAGCCATAAAATTTCTCAGTTGGCAGCTTTTTCGATTTCCTCCATTTTTGAATTAGAAGAAAGATGAAGGAGATGAATAGCAAGAACGAAACCAAGTGTTGAAACTCCATCTCAGTATAAGAAAGAAAGGTAATTCGATGCTTCCGAAACCAAGGGTCGACACATACGTCCGAAAGCCAATAATTGTAAGGATTAGTTAGTGGATACTGATGCTGCTTCAACGAGACGATATTAGGGTTGTTATTGAACAAAGACGATGGAGTTGGGGGCTGAGCAACTTGAATTTTCTGTTAATATTTTTCAATGTATTTCAATGTATCTCGCTGTATTTCCATGTATTTCACTGTATTCATTGTCTTTTTTTTCATTATATTTCAATGTATCTCGCTGTTTTCTATGTATTTCATTGTATTCACTGTCTCGCTATATTCCATGAATGTATTCATATATTTTTTTAATTAATATAATTTTGTATTCAGATGTATTATATAATTTCTCTGAAGATTGCTATGTTTTTGGGGAGTTTTCTTGAGAATCTTTTTTATAACTGAAAATACAAAATTTGTGTGTTATAATTGAGTTTGTTGAGTTATATTAGGAGTCTATTACGTTAATTGATTCACTTTCCGTTTAAAAACAGTGTAATCCCGTGAATACAGTCGAATACAATAATCTGTCCAGCTGTAATCCCATGTTTCACGCCATGAATACAGTCGAATACACTTGAATACAAAAATCTGTCTAGCTGTAATCCCTTGTTTCACTCCTAGAAATGCTACTGTATTCATGAATACAGTAGCTTAAATACATCAAATACATCTTATAACAACAGAAAACGTATATACAATCCGTAATATAGCAAATGGTATTTATAGATAGCTAATTACCACTAAAAGATAGTGCTTTATAAAAATTTCTCTTATTTATATTGTCCAATTAATTAGCCCAATATCTATGACGTTCACTTTTCAAATTTTTAAGTTTGAACATATTTGTAACTGATGATCAATGTATATCTGTAACTGATGATCAATGTAGAAAATCTTCTCTCTATTAAATATCAGAGAGGGTTACTGGTTACAATTTGGAGAGGTAAATCTTGGCATATTACAAAAAGACTAAAAGAAAAGAAACGAATTGAGTTTGTTGACTAAAAATTAGTACAATTATCAATTGAAGACAGAGAAAAAGAGTAAATATAATGCCAAGAACTGCAGCTAAGGTGAAACTAGTATGAAACCAGATTGTACTTCTTTTTACTGAGATGATTCTGCAGTCTGCAATGAGTAGTACTTTGCTTTTTTACTTCCAATAAAGACAAGTTATAATTCTGTTTTCACCCTTTTTCTGGTAGAAACGTAGTAGAAAATCCCTTGTGTATGTATCTGTTTTTTTTTGCATTTTAAACATTTTGTGAGGGTATCTGTTGTAAATTTTTTAAGGTGGTGCAAAGCATTCGGTATTTGAAGTTTATACGTTTCTAGAAAGCAGAATAGCCTGGTAGACACTTGTACTTATACCGCTTTAACATCCCGGTCCCACTACTTTGCGAAGTTTCATCTAAGCACTTGTACGTGTCCAAAAAGAGTATTTTAAACACCTCTGACCATTGACTATGATACGTGTTTCTCACTTGCTTGACAGGAATGACACATCAGATCCACATCACTTGCCATGTCATTTTTTATCTTTGTCAATTAAAAGTTCCATTTGAAAAACTAAAGTTAAAACCCTCCGTTTCACGTTTTCTCACCCATTTTCGGGTCCTTTAAATCATGTTTCAGTCAACCCACCGGAACAATGGCTCATATACATATTTTCTCCAAACGGATAGAATTTACAAAATTTTAATTGACACTCACACACAAATTCACAATCACTCCACCCCTCACCGTCAACTTTCAGTCTTACCCATTTTTAGAACCACTAGTGACCATCGCGACACCACTCCTTCCGCCAGCGACAAGAAATAGTAGCCATAGAAGATAACCATCAGGCTCAAAATTTTGAAATGCTTCACTCGCCGGAAAATACACCCAACAAGCTTAGTATTTAAGAAGTATTGAAATTCAAACAAAATTTATTTATTTTAATATATTTTTGTTTTTGGAGAGTATTGGTGGAAGAAAAATTTGATTTAGAAACTTTAACCACCGAAAAAAGTGGTGGAACAATAGAAAGGGGAAAGGGGAAGAAGACGGTTGGAGACGAATTGATGGAAGAAGGGATGCACAAAGCAGAAAATCTTATAAAGAAAAGAATAAAGAAAGAGAAAGAGAAAGGGGAAGGAGTGGGATCTGATAAAGAAAAGAGAAAGGGAGGGGGAGAAACAGAGAAGGACGATAAGGGAGGGGATTATATTTTTCTTTCTTTTATTTTTTGTTTATTTTTTGGTTTTGTTGTTTTCTTATTTTCATTGAAGTAAAATTACCAATTCCGTGAATTCACGTACCATATGTGCGTACAAAACACGCGCTTTGTCCAACTCATCCATATAAATGCCACATAAGCTCAGTCAATGGTCAGAGGTATTTAAAATATTCTATTTGGACACGTACAAGTGCTTAGATGAAACTTTGCAAAGTACTGGGACCGGGATGTCAAAGCGGTATAAGTACAAGTGTCTACCGGGCTATTCTGCCTTTCTAGAATGACCTTAAGTTAGTATACAATAACAACTGTAATGGCAAGGCAACCCGGTGCACGAAGCATCCCGCGTTTATACAGAATTTGGGGTGAGGTCGCACCCCAAGGGGTATGATGTAGGCAGCATACCCTGATACAAGTATCAATGACTGATTTCACAACTTGAACCGATAACCTATAGGTCATACGGAGATAACTTTACCGTTGTTCTAAGATTCCACTTTTATATAATAGTAACTTACTTCACAGTAAAATATTTACAGATACTTAGTAAATTTCTATCTCTCTCTCTCTCTCTCACACACACACACACGCATATATATATATATATATATATACATATATATGTATATAGGGTGTGGACGAAAACTATTGAATTTTGTGAACTCAGTTTAGGGCTGGCATATATCGGGTAAAACTGATAGCCCGAACCGAAAAAAGCTTATTGAGTTATCGCTACCGGGTTGTTGGATTAACAGTGCGGTAACGGTCTAGAATTTTTTTACTATTGGATTATCGGTTCGGACCTCGGTTTGCCAATTTTGTAATGAGTTAACCGATAACCCAATAAGAATTAATAAAATTACGACTTTACCCTTAAGTATATACATACATCTAGGGCTTCATTCTCTCATATTCCCTCTCAGCCGCACTCTTAAGTTTATTATCTTAAAGTCTTCATCTTCAGAGACCTTACTCATAGCGTAAGTCTTATACAGTAGGTTGCGATAACAAAAATCATCTTCATATAGAGATTCTTGACTATTAAATATTATTTATTTTGTGCTCATATTTTAAGATTTTTATTTTCGTTTCTTAATTTTGGATAACTGTTATTTAAGTATTAGACTATTATTAGTGTTTTCTACAGTGTTTGGAGTTTCAAACACTGTTGAATACTATTTTTCTTCTTACCAGTTCTGATTATTATATAGGTCCAGTAAATAATTTTGTATTGAAAAGGTACTGAACATTGCAGTTGCACAACTTGTTGCTGATATTCCATTGCAATACGTGGAGGTAATGAATGGAATTCTGCTGCAATTTTTGCCATTTTCTTTTGTTTCTAATTAAGTAAATTAGCACGATTGCAATTTTAAAGGATACAAAACGGAATTATTCTGTTTTGCTTGATATTTGAACTTTGCATACATGTGTTTTTGTAAATGTGACAGTATTTGATATTTGATGCTTTCTATAATACTTTTGAACACCATATGTAACTTTTTCAGTTTATGGCGGTGAGGAGAGGAACTACAAAATATTTCTTGAGAAGCACATCTCAGTTTCTCGTATACATGGTCAAATCCTAAGAGCTTTGGCAGGGATCGAAAATACTGAGTTTGAAAATTTTATTCATCTACTACAGGTGCTTGGTTTTTCTTTTATTAAATTCTTGGTCTCTTTGATGGCACATGTTGTTAGTGCTGTTGAAAAATAAAAACATATTACAGTTTCTTCATTAAATTTATATAAAAAGTACGGTGACCATTTTAAAATGTAAGAACATTGTATAGCAAGACAAAGAAAATAAATCTGCGAAAATCTAGAAGAATGGAGTACTTTGGTCGATCAAATAGAAAGAGGAGCGGAGCGCCAATTTGCACAAAGAAAAAAAGAAGAAAAAGAAAAATAAGGAAAGAAAACAGGGAGGAAAAACGAAAATGTATGGTAATAAAATTTATCCTCCTCAACTTCTCTATCTTTTTTTCACCACTAGCAGTTTTCTCAAAAATTCTTCAGTCAAAGTTTATTCGTTATATTGACCCATGTCTATCTTCTTTTTAATTACTCACAATTTTATCACTTTTCCCACTTCCATTTTAAATCAATCCACATAGCTTGGACATGAGGCAATTCGTCAAAGCCAATATAGGTGTGGCTTTAATTTTCCTAGCAGAAGTCTATTTGTTCATTTGAATTTTTATTTGTATTCTTTTACTGTTTGACATTGTGTATTTTTGAGCATAAAAAAGAACACTACTTCGGAATATTACAAGCGATTGAGACGGATTTAGGATTTAAATTTTACGGGTTCAACCTTTAAGATTCTTAGTAATGAACCTATTATATTTTAAAAGTTATGGTTTCAGATCCACTATGTGTTATAATTTCAATAATTTGTTACACCAAATTTATACTATGCGTCGAAAATATTAGGTTCAAATGAACCCGGTACTATAACACTACGTACGCTTCTGATGAGCGAGTCAACAATGCAGGAATTTTTTATTGTTTTCATGCTAGATTAATGTATGGGTCAAAATCTGACCATGGGTTAATCATCCCTAAGAGGAACGATATGGGGTCGACCACGTCGTAGTCGTGCCCACAAGGCAAGATGGCAAAGGACATGTGACGACCCAAAGGGTCATCACCTGTTTTCTTACCCATTCTGTGCTTCCGAGGCCTTGAAAACCTCACTTATAGTCGCCTCGTTTTGAGTGCGCAGTCCGGGCGCGTAGCCAGAAAGCTTAAATATGAAATTTTGTGAAAAATACTAAATTTTGGTGTTAAAATGAATAAGTTTGACTTTGGTCAATATTTTGGGTAAACGGACCCGGGCCCTTGATTTGACGGTCCCGGAGGGTCCGTAGGAAAATATGGGACTCGGGCGTATGCCCGGAATCGAATTTCGAGGTCCCGAGCCCGAGAAATGATTTTTTAAAAGAAATTATTTCTCTGAAATTGTTAAGGAAAATTGAAATGAAAAATTAATTAGAACGTGTTGGTATCGGGCCCGTATTTTGGTTCCGGCGCCCGATACAAGTCTTATATGTGATTTAAGATGTTTCTGTAAAGTTTGGTTGAAATCGGACGTCGTTTGACGTGTTTCAGGCTTAAAGTTCTAAATTTGAAACTTAATGAAGTTTGAAGAAAAAAACTCTTGATTTTGAGGTTTGATTTATTGTTTTTGATGTTATTTTGGCGATTTGATCACACGGTTAAGTTCATAGGATGTTGTTGAGTTAGTGCAAGTGTTTGATTAGGAGCCCGAGGGCTCGGGAGTGTTTCGGAGGTGTTCTGGAGTGGTTTCAAACTTTGGAAAAATTGCAGATTTTGGCTTCAACAGTTGCAGGTCCATTTCTTCTTCGCGTTCGCGACGCATCTTGCGCGTTCGGAAGCTTCCCATTTTCCTTTCATCGCGTTCGCAACATTGACTTCGCGTTCGCGTAGGGTCAATTGACCCTGGGGGGCTCATCCTTCTTTCTCCTTCGCGTTTGCGCCAGTAACCCCGCGTTCGCGTAGTGTCCAGGACTCCTACATCGCGTTCGCGTGAAGTCCCACGCGCCTCATAGAGCAACTTCTGAACCCCCGCATTTTTATTCTACGCGTTCGCGATAACCTTTCCGCGATCGCGATGGCCTATAAGTGCTACCCTTCGCGAAGGCGACCAGCCTGTCGCGAACGTGAAGGGCAATTTTGCCCAGTTATATTTTTAATTCCAAAACAGAATAGTGACGGGATTTTTCACAAGATTTCACGAGCTCCTTCTTCTCCAAGGTCCTTAGGCGTCCATTGAAGCTTTCTTTCACCAAAACTTCGTGGGTTAGTAATCCTTAACTCGTTTCCTTCATTTTTCTTCAATATCTAATGAATTCCTAAGCCTAAAACATGTAATTAAGGATAGAAATTAGAGAAATGGATAGGGTTAGGGCTTTTTGATTTTTCTTGATTTAGACCTCGTTTTGGGGTCGAATTTGAAAACAAATTATATATTCGGGCTCGTGGGTGAATGGGGGATTTGATTTTGGTTCGAACATCGTGTTTTGACCAAGCGGGCTCGGGGTCGATTTTTGGGATTTTGGGAAGAAAGCTTGGAAATCTATAATTAGGCATTGGGCTTGATTTGTTCAGCAGGTATTGATGTTATGACGTCATTATGTATAGATTTGATTGATTTGGAGCCGAATTCGAGAGGGAAAGTGGTTGTCGAGGATTGATTTGGCCGTGAAAGTTTGAGGTAAGTGTTTGGTCTAACCCTAGCTTGATGGATTAGGAGTTGAGTCTTATTTGCTAATTGCTTCTTGTTGAGTACGACGTATAGGCATGGTGACGAGTATCTACACGTTGGTGTCGAGCATGACCCTGAGTCTTAAATTGATAGTTGTTGTGTTCTTAAATAACACTTCGGATGCTTTAAATTGATGACTCTTGATATTGAGTAGAGATTTAGTTTATTTTCGTGGACTTATTTATGCTTGAGTACCGGTATTAATCGAGTTGAGTAAGAGTTGAGCTAGGATTTGGTTATAGCTGATTCTCCCTTGCCGGGATGGTTATTTTGATATTGTTGTTCCCTTGCCGGGAAATTATTATTATATTGCTTTGTTTTCATTGCCGGAATTTTATTGTGACTTTGTGTTGAATTGAAATGGGAGCAGGTGGTGCGCCTACCACGAGATATGATGAAATGGGAGCGGGTGGTACGCCTACCACGAGATATGATGAAATGGGAGCGGGTGGTACGCCTACCACGAGATTTGATAAAATGGGAGCGGGTGGTACGCCTACCACGAGATTGATGAAATGGGAGCGGGTGGTACGCCTACAACGAGATTTGATGAAATGGGAGCGGGTGGTACGCCTACCACGGAAACATTGAGAAATGGGATCGGGTTGCACGCCTGCAACGAGATGTGTACTGACAGTGAAATCTGCTTTTATTTCCCTTATCCGTGTTAGAGTTAATTTATTGATGTTCCTTATTATTTTCTTGAGATCCTATATTTTCTGCTATCCCCGAAGCATGTTCCCCTCCCATTTAAAATATTTATTCTTGTTATTTTTCGCTGTAGATGTATGTATTTATATATAACTGCACAGGTTTATATGGTAGTCTGGTCTAGCCTCGTCACTACTTCGCCGGGGTTAGGCTAGGCACTTACCAGCGCATGGGGTCGGTTGTGCTGATGCTACACTCTGTGCTCTTTTGCACAGATCCAGGTGTCAGAGTAGCTTTCGGTGCACAACAGTAGTCAGGGAGCCGACCTTCAGTCCACGAGACTCCGAGGTAGCCTTGCTGGCCTCCGCAGGCCCGTCATCTCTTCTTTCAGTTTTCATGTTCTGTTGACATTTGTATTCGAAACAGACTATGTCCTTTATTTCAAACTCCTATTTGTAGTAATCCTAGACAGTCCGTGTATTGTTGTGACACCAGGTGCTGGGTAGAGACTTGTATTGGCTTCTAGATGCTGTTTCTATATTTAGTTCAGACTTCCGCTAAATTTTACTTTCCGCTGTCTTTTAACTGCTTATTCATTGATAATTTAATTGTAAATCATGTATAAAACGAGATAGGCTGATGTTTGCAAAGGTTCTTGGCTTGCCTAGCTTCCACGAGTAGGCGCCATCACGACTCCCGAGGATGGAAAATCCGGGTCGTGACAAGTTGGTATCAGAGCTCTAGGTTACATAGGACTCACAACTCACGGACAAGCTTAGTAGAGTCTAAGGGATCGGTACGGAGACGTCTATATTTACCCCCAGAGGCTACTGAGTTAGGAAAAGTTTCACATTTGTTCTTTCTTGTCGTGCGATTTGGTTTCGCAACGCTAATTGAATTTCTACTCTGTTCTTTCGCAGATGGCGAGAACACGCGCTTCCTCATCTTCTTACCAGCAGTCCGAGCCCCAAGCAACTCCCTCTAGGGGCAGAGGGCGAGGCCGAGGCCATTCTAGAGGCTGAGGTAGGGGCAGAGCTCAGCCCCGAGCAGCAGCACCAGTGGCGGAGCCTCAGGTTGACTTCGACGAGGAGGTTCCGACCCCAGCCCCAGCAGTTCTGGTGGGCCCAGCTCAGGTCCTAGAGGGGTTTATTGCTACCCCAGTTCTTCAGGACGCTCTGGTCCGATTGGTGGGTCTCATGGAGAGTGTTACCCGAGCAGGTTTGCT
Organism: Nicotiana attenuata; assembly: GCF_001879085.1. NCBI lineage: Eukaryota > Viridiplantae > Streptophyta > Magnoliopsida > Solanales > Solanaceae > Nicotiana > Nicotiana attenuata. The sequence continues at coordinate 157,841 of NW_017672341.1, forward strand.
TCCTGTAGCACCAGCCGTCTCTCAGGCTGGAGGAGGGGCCCAGACTCCTGCTACTCGTACTCCGGAGCAGGGAGCTCCCCCAATTCAGACTCCAGCAGTTCAGCCAGTTGGAGCAGCTCAGCTGGGTGTGGTAGCCCAGGCCGGTGATGGGGCAGCTATGTCTGCCGATGCTTTATGGAGGTTGGATAGGTTCACCAAGCTCTTCACTACTACTTTCAGCGGTGCATCTACCGAGGATCCTCAGGATTATTTGGACAGCTGCCACGAGGTTCTTCGGAACATGGGTATTGTTGAGACCAATGGGGTTGATTTTGCTACATTCCGGTTGTCTGGATCTGCCAAGACTTAGTGGAGGGATTGTTGTTTAGCTAGACCAGCAGGATCTCCAGCCTTGACCTGGGAGCAGTTCACACATCTATTTCTGGAGAAGTTTCTCCCTATTACACAGCGAGAGGCATATCGGAGGCAGTTCGAGCGTCTCCATCAGGGATCCATGACAGTCACCCAGTACGAGACCAGGTTTATTGATTTGGCTCGCCATGCTCTTGTTATACTTCCCACTGAGAGGGAGAGAGTGAGACGGTTTATTGATGGACTCATTCAGCCTATTCGTCTCCAGATGGCTAGAGAAACTGGGAGCGAGATATCCTTTCAGGAGGCGGCCAATGTGGCCCGGAGGATTGAGATGGTGTTGTCACATGGGGGTGGTCACAGGGCAGATAAGAGGCCCGTCAATCAGGCCGATTCAGTGGTGCCTCGTCTGGAGGAAGAGATTCGCATGATAGGGGTCAGCCTTCTAGGCCTTTCCAGTCAGCCTCTAGGTTTCTCACGGTGCTTCTGGTAGCCGTGGTCTTCAGACGCAGTATTCCAATCTGTAGTCTTTCAGTGCGCCACCAGCACCCATTAGTGCACCACCACTTTAGAGTTTCCAGGGACGTCAGCCCCAGCAGCCAAGGGCTTGTTTTACTTGTGGCGACACGAGGCACATTGCTAGGTATTGCCCTCGCGCGCTAGGTGGCTCTCAACATCAGAGTTCTCGTGCCATGGTTCAGGCACCAGGTGTCCCACAGCCCGCCCAGCCAGCTAGAGGTGGGGGTAGAGGTACTAGAGGTGGAGGTAGATGTCATAGAGGTGGAGCTCAGACCGCCAGAGATGGAGGCCAGCCAGCAGCAAGCCGACCTAGAGATACAGTTCAGGGTGGTGGGGCCTAGCCCCGTTGTTATGCTCTTCAGGCCAGGCCCGAGGCTGAGGCTTCAGATGCAGTCATCACAGGTACGGTTCTGGTTTGTGACCGAGATGCTTTGGTACTATTTGATCCAGGGTCTACGTATTCTTATGTTTCATCTTATTTCGCACCATGCTTGGTCATGCCTAGTGATGCATTGGGTGTTCCTGCATATGTGTCTACACCGGTGGGGGGACTCTATCGTAGTCGACCAAGTCCATCGTTCGTGTGTTGTAGTGATTGGGGGTTTGAGACCCGTGTAGACTTGTTGCTCTTAGATATGGTTGACTTTGATATCATTCAGGGTATGGACTGGTTATCACCCAATCACGCCATCTTGGACTGCCATGCCAAGACTGTGACCTTAGATTTGCCGGACATGCCTCGTTTAGAGTGGAGAGGCACTCCAGTTTATTCTACCCGCATCGTCATCTGGTACGTGAAGGCTCGACGTATGGTCGAGAAGGGATGTCTAGCCTATTTGGCCTATGTTCGTGATTCCAGTGCTGGGGTTCCTCATATAGATTCTGTGCCTATTGTTCGGGAGTTTCCAGATGTTTTCCCTTCAGACCTGCCGGGTATGCCACCCGACAGGGACATTGATTTCTGTATTGATTTGGCTCCGGGCACCCAACCCATTTCTATTCCGCCATATCGCATGGCCCCGCCGGAGTTGAAAGAGTTAAAGGAACAGTTGCAGGATTTGCTTGAGAAGGGTTTCATTAGACCCAGTGTTTCGCCTTGGGGTGCGCCAGTGTTATTTGTCAAGAAGAAGGACGGGTCAATGAGAATGTGTATTGATTACCGGCAATTGAACAAGGCAACGATTAAGAATAAGTATCCACTGCCGAGGATTGATGATTTGTTCGACCAGCTTCAGGGTACCAGGGTATTCTCCAAGATTGACTTGCGATCTGGCTACCATCAGTTGAGGATTAGGGCATCCGATGTCCCTAAGACAGCTTTCCGTACTCGGTATGGGCATTATGAGTTCTTGGTCATGCCATTTGGGTTGACCAATGCCCCAGCAGCATTTATGGAGTGGATGAACCGAGTGTTCAGGCCATATTTGGACATGTTCGTGATAGTCTTTATTAATGATATTTTGGTGTACTCCCGCAGCCAGGAGGAGCACGAGCAGCACCTTAGAGTGGTTCTTCAGACTCTGAGGGATAGTCAGTTATATGCCAAGTT
>NW_017672341.1:160571-165228 GCF_001879085.1 Nicotiana attenuata
GTTAAGGGTTGGTTTGTGACTTGTGGTTGTCTAGGTATACACTAAAGTCGACGGTTCAAAGATATCAAATCTACCGATTGATCGAGTATATCCGACATAAGTTCACTACGGAAAGTTCTAAAGGGAAACCTACTTATCCAGATGCAATTAATCCTTACTTGCGAATCACACAGTTTTTCATGCATACTTCCGTGATATAGCCATTCCCCATTCATGGTGGGGGATTGTTGGATTTTGGATGTGTTTAATTAATATATTAAATACTTAAAAGAGGGTGAATGGGAAATGGAGGGAAATAAAATTTTTGAGTGAAATTTTAAGTACCCCCCCCCCCTCCTGGCAAATGGGCATTGTCCCATATTGGAAGAGGAAGAGGTTTTTTATGGGTATATAAGCAATTGCTCTTCTTCTAGCTCTTAAAGAGTTGAGAAGAAGGCAAGCCTCGCGCCGTCGTCGTCGCCGCTCGCTCGGCTCGGCTTCGGCTTCGGCTACGGCTACGGCTTCGGCTTCGGCTTCGGCTTCGGCTTCGGATTCGGATTCGGATTTGGATTTGGTCAAATGATCGATTGATTGATTAACTTTTTGGACCAAATTTATTTGTTAATAGTAAAATATTAACAGAAATGTTATTAAATATTTGTTTTAGTAACAAAATATTAATATTAAATATTAATATTAAATCCAATCCGTTTTTCTGTTTTGGTAACAGAAAAGTAACTACCCTCTTCAATTTTCCCTCTTTATTTTCCCTCTTTATTATTGAGTAAATGGCCATTTATGTAATGGCATTTATGCTGTGGGCGTTTTGCATAAACAGCCATTCTGAAGAGTTGCACCTCTTCAGATTTCAGCCTAACTTTGGCTATAAATACAACACTATTCTGCTCAGAATTTCACTACGATTTTCTGAGTTTCTTCTCCTTCTTCTGCATACTTTTAGCATCAAACAAAGCAAAAAGTAAGTGTGATTTGCTACCGAACTTTGTGTTCGCTGAAACACTGGGGTTTGAAGTACCACTACACCAGTGTGTAATTCGTTCTATCCTGGGAGGAAATAATCCATAACCTTGGGTACTAGGAGGGGATTAAATTCCTTAAGGAAGCACTGTGAATTCAGTGGGCTCGAATTGGTTTTATGTCATTTCTGTTTATGTTCATTTCTGTTTATACTCATTTATATTTCCAGAATTATTTTACAAATACAGTCTACTTACAGATAGGCTGACCAAGTCAGCACATTTCATTCCTATGGCAGTCTCCTATTCTTCCGAGAGGTTGGCCGAGATCTATATCGGGAGATTGTTCGCCTTCATGGTGTGCCCGTATCTATCATTTCGGACTTGGGTACGCAGTTTACCTCGCGCTTCTAGAGAGCAGTTCAGCGAGAGTTGGGCACACGGTTTGAGTTGAGCACAGCATTTCATCCCCAAATGGACGGTCAGTCCGAGCGGACTATTCAGATCTTAGAGGATTGCTACGAGCTTGTGTTATTGACTTTGGAGGTTCGTGGGATTAGTTCTTGCCTTTAGCGGAGTTTGCCTACAACAACAGCTACCAGTCGAGCATCCAGATGGCTCCTTATGAGGCCTTATATGGTAGGCGGTGTCGGTCTCCGGTTGGATGGTTTGAGTCGGGAGAGGCTCGGTTGTTGGGTACGGATCTGGTTCAGGAGGCCTTGGACAAGGTCAGGATCATTCAGGATAGGCTTCGTTCAGCTCAGTCTAGGCAGAAGAGTTATGCAGACCGTAAGGTTCGAGATGTAGCTTTCATGGTTGGTGAGCGGGTATTGCTCCGAGTGTCGCCTATGAAGGGCGTGATGAGATTTGGGAAGAAGGGCAAGCTTAGCCCTAGGTACATTGGCCCGTTTGAGATTCTTGATCGAGTGGGAGAGGTGGCTTATAGACTTGCGTTGCCGCCCAGCTTATTAGTCGTGCATCCAGTTTTCCATGTATCCATGCTTCTGAGGTATCACGGCGATCCTGCCCACGTGTTAGATTTCAGTACTGTCCAGTTGGACAAGGACTTATCCTATGAGGAAGAGCCGGTAGCTATTCTGGACCGGCAGATTCGTCAGTTGAGATCCAAGAGTTTCCCTTCTGTTCGTATTCAGTGGAGAGGTCAGCCTCCTGAGGCATCGACCTGGGAGTCCGAGTCCGATATGCGGAGCCGTTACCCTCATATGTTCCCCGACTCAGGTACTTCCTTCTTCTGTCCGTTCGAGGACGAACGGTTATTTTAGAGGTGGAGAATGTGACGACCCAAAGGGGTCATCACCTGTTTTCTTACCCATTCTGTGCTTCTGAGGCCTTGAAAACCTCATTTATAGCCGCCTCGTTTTGCGTGCGCAGTCCGGGCATGTAGCCGGAAAGCTTAAATGTGAAATTGGGTGAAAAATGCTAAGTTTTGATACTAAAATGAATAAATTTGACTTCGGTCAACATTTTGGATAAACGGATCCGGACCCGTGATTTGACGATCCCGGAGGGTCCGTAGGAAAATATGGAACTTGGGCGTATGCCCGGAATCGAATTCCGAGGTCCCAAGCCCGAGAAATGAATTTTTGAGTAAAATTGTTTTCTGAAAATATTTAAGGAAATTGGAAATGAAATCTGATTAGAAAGTTATGGTATCGGGCCCGTATTTTAGTTCCGGCGCTCGGTACATGTCTTATATATGGTTTAAGCACTTTCTGTAAAGTTTGGTTGAAAACGGACGTCGTTTGACGTGTTTTGGACTTAAAATGGAAAATTTGATGTTTTATGAAATTTGGAAGAAATTATGGATTTTGAGGCTTAATTCGATGTTTATGGTGTTATTTTGAGGCTTATTTTCGATTTTGGCGACTTGATCGCACGGTTAAGTTCGTAGGATGTTGTTGAGTTAGTGCAAGTGTTTGGCTAGGAGCCCCGAGGGCTCGGGAGTGTTTCGGAGGTGTTCCAGAGTGGTTTCAAACTTAGGAAAAATTGCAGATTTTGGCTTCAGCAGTTGCAGGTCCATTTCTTCTTCGTGTTAGCGACGCATCTTCCACGTTCGCGAAGCTTCCCATTTTCCTTTCATCGCGTTCGCAGCATTGGCATCACGTTCGCGTAGGGTCAATTGACCCTGGGGGGCTCAGCCTTCTTTCTCCTTCGTGTTCACGCTAGTAACCCCGCGTTCGCGTAGTGTCCAGGACTCCTCCATCGCGTTCGCGTGAAGTCCCACGCGTTCGCATAGAGCAACTTCTGAACCCCCGCATTTTTATTCTACGCGTTCGCGATAACCTTTCCGCGATCGCTATGGCCTGTAAGTGCTACCCTTCGCGAACGCGACCAGCCTGTTGCGAACGCGAAGGGCAATTTCGCCCAGTTATATTTTTAATTCCAAAACATAACAGTGACGGGATTTTTCACAAGTTTTCACGAGCTCCTTCTTCTCCAAGGTCCTTAGGCGTCCATTGAAGCTTTCTTTCACCAAAACTTCGTGGGTTAGTAATCCTTAACTCGTTTCCTTCATTTTTCATCAATATCTAATGAATTCCTAAGCCTAAAACATGTAATTAAGGGTAGAAATTAGAGAAATGGATAGGGTTAGGGCTTTTTGATTTTTCTTGATTTAGACCTCGTTTTGGGGTCGAATTTGAATACAAATTATATATTCGGGCTCGTGGGTGAATGGGGGATTTGATTTTGGTCCGAACCTCGTATTTTGACCAAGCGTGCCCGGGGTCGATTTTTGGGATTTTGGGAAGAAAGCTTGGAAATCTATAATTAGGCATTGGGCTTGATTTGTTCAGCATGTATTGATGTTATGACGTCATTATTGTATAGATTTGATTGATTTGGAGCCGAATTCGAGAGGGAAAGCTGTCACACCTCTATTTTTACACACCTACCCCAAAGGATAATGTATAAGGGAGTTTTTCCATTTAAGGTGATATTATTCGAAATGGGATTATTTATTTAGTTTTAGAGTCGCCACTTGGGAAAGGATTGGCTTTTGGTGTCCCAAGTCACCGGTTTAACTTGAATCCCAGATCGAGGAAAATTTCGACTTCCCATTTGGAGTCTGCGAACCAGAAATTCTGAATAAGAAATTCTGTTGACCCGAGGGAAGGTGTTAGGCACCCCCGGATCCCGTGGTTCTAGCACGGTCGCTTAAATTATTATAATTGGCTAAAAATCTAATTTTCATACATGTTTTAACTTATGTGCTTTTTAACTTAAAAAACCGCTTTTATTATTATTTCTTAAAGAGAATTGCAACGTCGTGAAAACGCGTCTCGAACCACGTCACATAAATGCACCCGCGGTTTTTGACACATTTCGACTTCGTTGGGATTTGGATTTGGGTCACATAAATGTGCACCCGAGTTTAGGAAGGTAAAATTATTAAAAAGCGCGCCTAAAGCGACTAACGTATTATTAACTTTGCGGAGGGCCGTGAAATTCGCTAAACGGCACGCCTCAAGTTCTAAGTATGTTTAATTAAGCATTTAATGAGGGCCCTGCAATTTGTATATTTTTGTTTCGCGAGGCTCGTCTCACTTTTATTATTTAAAGGCCAACCTAAAGCAAACTAAGATTTTCTATTTATTTTTTTTGTCTCTAAAAGGGCCTAATTAATGCACATTTATAAATTTGAGCCTCGAATTCAAGTCCGAATTCAAACAAAAGGGGGG
>NW_017672341.1:165242-187079 GCF_001879085.1 Nicotiana attenuata
ACGCTCTTCCGATCTGGTGGTACGCCTACCACGGAAACATTGAGAAATGGGATCGGGTTGCACGCCTGCAACGAGATGTGTACTGACAGTGAAATCTGCTTTTATTTTCCTTATCTGTGTTAGAGTTAATTTATTGGGATCTGCTTTTATTTTCCTTATCTGTATTATATATATATATATATATATATATATATATATATATATATATATATATATATATAACTGCACAGGTTTATGTGGTAGTCTATATAACTGCACAGGTTTATGTGGTAGTCTGGTCTAGCCTCGTCACTACTTCGCCGGGGTTAGGCTAGGCACATACCAGCACATGGGGTCGGTTGTGCTGATGCTACACTCTGTGCTCTTTTGCACAGATCCAGGTGTCGGAGCAGCTTTCGGTGCGCATCAGTAGTCAGGGAGCCGACCTTCAGTCCACGAGACTCCGAGGTAGCCTTGCTGGCGTCCGCAGGCCCGGCGTCTCTTCTTTCAGTTTTCATGTTCTGTTGACATTTGTATTCGAAACAGACTATGTCTTTTATTTCAAACTCTTATTTGTAGTAATCCTAGACAGTCCGTGTATTGTTGTGACACCAGGTGCTGGGTAGAGACTTGTATTGGCTTTCTAGATGCTGTTTCTATATTTAGTTCAGATTTCCGCTAAATTTTACTTTCCGCTGTCTTTTAACTGCTTATTCATTGATAAGTTTAGGCTGATGTTTGCAAAGGTTCTTGGCTTGCCTAGCTTCCACGAGTATGCGCCATCGCGACTCCCGAGGGTGAGATATCCGGGTCGTGACAAGAACTAAATAATACATTACTTATGCAAAGATTATACCTAAAAGGTTCTATAGATCACACTAGTTAGAGACCTATGATGCAAACCAAATGGCCCCTTATGTGTTCAAATCGAGGTGCAATTCACAGTTTTTTGGTGATGAAATTGAGGTGCATTCCACACTATGATCACAGTAGGGTACAAATAATTTTTATGGTATCAGGATAAATAACAGTTATCAGTATCATACGTGTTAAACAAATGCATAAACTTAGAGGCGTCTCCACATATTCTGACTATCTTTTATTTATTTTATATTGTAAGTTCAATTGAAAAAGAAAAAATTTCTGCCTGCAACTCTCTATCTGCAAAAGTTGAATAAATGAATTTCAAAGCTAATCAAAACTTCCATGCAACGCACCAGTTCATAGCTTTTTTTTAATCGGCTGCACCTATTCATAACTATTTTTATGTTCACAATTGAATGCTCTGCACAATCTCTTAACAGTATACTTCACTATCAAGAAATGCACAAACTGTTATTCCAAACGTTCTTCATACACATTAAAACAAACCCAGTAAATGGTCAAGGAGAACTGAACGAAATAAACCCACGTCCCAAACAGTTCAACAGGCTGCAGGTCAAAATTTATGTAAATAGAATTAGTTTAAGCAATTACAATTAAATTATTTTCATACAAAGCAATAATAATTACCATAAAAAAAGTTCCATTTGACACCTTTCTAGGAAAAATCAAATTTTCATATTGAAAAGGAAAAAAAAACGAAGAGGTACCTTTACTCTATGCCAATTCCTGTTAACAACTGCAGGCCTCTTTGTTTCTTTATCAATTTCAAACACATCCTCTTCTACTTCCACCAAAAGAAAACATAGAAAAATCATTAAGACGCCATAAAATCTAAATTTCATACCTAACAGAAAATTCTCTCCTTTTCATTGTATGTATACCTGCAGGAAAGTATCTTCCTCTAAGTAAACCTCATCCAATTCATCATCAGAATCAGAATCCTCTGTACTTGGCAACTTTCTTCAATTTATGATCCTCAATTTCTTCCCAAGCGTCCCGCTCTCACTCTCACCTCAATTTCATCTTCATGAGTGATTTTCTTGTTAATTCCAGCATTCTTTGAAATTTTCTTTTGCTTAATTGATTTGGGGAATTTGAATAGTTCTTTCCTATTAAAATCAGTATTTTCCGGGATTTTCTACTTGTTTCCCTATTGTGACTAATTACACTTGCCTTAATTAGTTATCAGTTTTGTGTTACACCCCGTACTTTAATATTAGGATGACTCGTAATAATCTATATAAGCTTGAAGGGATTAAGAAAATGGAATTATTTGCCTTTATTATTTAAGAACTACGAAGCACTGTAGCAGAAAATGTGACTGATGTAGGATATATATATATATATATATAGAAATTGAAAAAAAAAAGTCATGCTAGATACAAGACTCTAAGAATAATAGTTAAAACTTAGGATTAAATAGAAAAAATATTTTTCTTCAACTTTGCATTTTTTTTTACAGAAGAGCTATCATCTTATAACATTTTGAATAGGTTTTAAAAAATATATAACATAAGGTTTAACATTTATTTGAATTATAACTTGCTAAAAGAAATGAAGAGAATATAATTTGCTTAGACTACCGTAACAACTCAATTATATGAGCTTTTCCTTGGAGCTTATATTTTAGACTTTTAGTCCTACAATAAGACACATTGGTTAGTGATTAAATATAACAATGACACCTTGAGTTGTACACAAATTGCTTACATTTACTGTGTAACAAGTTTATTTTTGGGTCTTTAACATAGTGGGGATTGTAGTAATATTTTAAAGACAAGTGTCTTAGCCTTCTAGAAGGCTATGCCAAGTGGCAAACTTGATTAGCCACTTTTTTGCTATGCACTACTTCCTCCGGTCCAAAATAAGTGATTTTTTTGGATGTTTTCACACAGATTAAGAAATCCACCTTTTAGCATTAATTACTAATGGAATTGACCATATTAACTTTTACTATCTCACATAAACACTCCTAACACATATTCCAACACTATTTACTTCAAGGACAATGTAAAAAAAAAAATTAATTCATCCTTGAAATCTGGAAAAATTACTTATTTTGGACCACAAGAAAAAGGCCAAAAAATCACTTATTTTGGACCGGAGGGAGTACAAATTTATATGCAATTTTAAGTATAAATAGCCATCATTTTGCTGCACAATAATCATCCCACCAAAAGTGCTTTTCTACTTAGCCTTCTTCTCTTTCTCTCTTAACTTCTCTTATTTCCAAGTTTTCTTATTAATTTTCTTTGTCCAATTCTCTTTTTCAATCTTGTTGGATTACTGTAATATAAATATTTTGTTGATTCCGGTATCCTCTAAATAAAATTAGAGATGGTGTCATCCCTTATTAATAGTAGGAATTCCAATAATTATAAGACTGCTATTGTTAGTTATAATTTCAGCGAGATCAATTAAAAATTGTATTTAGGGTTATTTTGATACGCGTTCTAACTAAGTCACTCAAGTCCTCATCCTTTACTTCTCTTTTGACAGGTTTCGTTTGGACCTTGGTTAGTGCTTGGGTGTAATATCTCAAGTAAACTAGATTTTGTTAAGGGGAGTAGAAAAATGGAATAGTGGACCCTTACATACTCAAATTACATTCAGAAACAAAGATATCTAAACATGCTAGATACGAAAATAACATCACCATTCTTTAAGGCTTCCACAAAAATTAATCAAAATCTTAATAATATACCAAGGATTTTTAACAATGAATCATGTGCTGAGCAAAGATCGGAATTGAGAAATTGATAATACGAGAAAAATAACCGGGAATCAAACTGAAAAAGATAACTTGAGCTAAATCCCAATAATTTGAAACTTTTCTGAAGATGGATAGTTTGAATCTCTATCCAGCAGAATTACTAATATACCCTCGAGCTTTTTAAAAATGACATGAAAGACACATGTCGAAACTCTTTCTCTTCTATAGGGCTCTGATAGAGATGGAAATCAAGCAACTTTAAATCCTACTACTAGAGGTCTTATGAAATATGATAAAATGAAGGATCGTGAGGAGTTAGCAAAAATGGTTGCTTTGGATTGTCAACCTTTTTCTTTTGCTTCTTCATCATATCTTATTATGTATATTCAAAGGATTTACAATCCTTTATTTAAAGGTATCCCTAGAAGTACTTGTAGATCTGATATCTTTAGACGTCATGGACAATATCAAACATACACACGTTATTTGTTTAGCCACCTTCCTTGTAGAGTTTCTTTAACTTCTGATATTGGCCATGCTGTTAATGAAAATGATTATTTGACAATTACATGTCATTGGATAGATGAAAATTATTGTATGCAAAAACGTATTATCGCTTTTAAATATGATGAAGATCAGAGTCATACTGTTGCGTTTATAAGTACTACTATTTGTGAAGTTGTTGAATTTTATAATCTCAAGCAAAAAGTATTGTGTATGTCTTTTGATAATGCTTCTAACAATAATACTGCAATTTTCAATATTAAAACTGCAATTGCAACCACCACTTGCCGAATTTTTTCATGTTAGGTGCGCATGTCATGTTTATAATTTAATTGTTAAAAGTGGTCTTGATTTATTTTCAACTGAGATTCCTCGTCAAATATCAATACTTTTTTTACGCTCTAAATAAACAGAAGTTATTTACATGATTGAAAAACTATTTTGAGGATTTAAAGAAATTCTTTTTTCTTAAAAAAAAAAAATTTGAAGGGCTGGCCCGCCTCCGTGGCCCTCTTAGGACTAGGTTGGGTTGGCCATTTTAAGGCCCGTTCATGTGGCGGACTGGCCCGTCCTAGCCCTCCAAATTTAAAAGCCCGCGAGGCTTGGCTGGCTGGGGTGGTCCGTTTTGATGGCTCTACCTAAATATATGGGACCCAAAGAAATTAGATCAAATTGTGCCCTTCTATACAGATGCCACCGTGATCAAAAGGGTCCTAAATGCAATTACAGATAAAAGCTAATAAAGCAGCTACAGTTTCATCACTTATATACACGTGGCAGCTTTTCTCTAAAACCAGCAGGAACAACACGCCAGTCGCATGTGAAAGTTAATTAAGCAGGTATAATAAATCATTGTGGAAACCAATAAAAACGCACAACGTGGAAAATGTTCGTATGAGAGTGCTTCATATAAGGAGGACCACTATGGTTCAAAGCCTTGAACCAAAGGTCTTGGTTCAGGTAAGCCTGGTTTACAGCCCAAAATATTACTAAAACAATCATAATATCTTGAAAATGATGTATCATCACGTTCACAAAGATTTGAACTTCAAACCATCTCAACTACTATCATGCACATACTTGAACTTTTTCACTCAGTCTCAAAGTTAGGCAAATAAGGTCATTTACAATGATATTCATTAATAGTCTATTTACTATAGTTCTATATTATTATTTTTTGCCAAATCTGTGTAGTGCAAAGTCCTAATTAGTCCATAACTTAGCAAAACAAGGATTTGGTATGAACTATGAAATGGATTATGCCACACTTTCATCAGCAACTGTGATCAAATTTAGCTCCACATGCTTCCCTCCTATTGTTAACCAGAAAATAATGTATTGGACACTTAATCGAGGCCAGCAAATTAAATTCTGTATGGGATCGGAATCAACCAATTATCATTTCATTCCTCAGCTTATCAAACATTATTACATCAGATCACGTGTGTCCAAAATGACTTTACACAAATGTACACATAGACGATTAGAATACATGTAATCAGAATTAACACATAGAAGATGCAGCAACAAAATCAACAGCCTCTGATCATATTTAGGCATTTAGCTACACATGCTTCCCTCCTATTGTTAAGAAACAAAAAACTATGTATTGTAAACTTAATTGAGGTTAACTCATTGTATTGATATTAACATTGACCAGTTACTTTTTAACACCAATCATGCTCGACGCTTTCCAAATTTCATTTTATTCCCCATTTTATCAAACATTACATCAAATCACGGGCAGTGCACCATTAGAACACTTCTTTATCTTCGATTTTCTCTTCGATTTTGCTTGGCTTTCTTCTCAACATTTCTCACTCCATGTAACTCACGCACTGACGGAGGGACTTGATAGAAAAAGTGGAAAATTTTAAATTTCACAGTGAGACCCTTCAGTTTTCTTACAATTGCGGAAATACTCCAAATACCAAGTACCATTTTTGTGGAGAGACTCAATTTCTTCATTCATTGCAATTAGTCAGTTGGCTAAATCAGCACCAGAAACTGCTTCTGAATATTTTGATGGTTCTCCAATTTCTCCAAACATGTTTATAAATGCGCACACATACGAGATCTTGACGAAACAAATTATGATGTATCTGAACTTAATTAGCTTCTCATTTACAATTCGTTTATGCTGTCACATTATCATGCAGGCAAATTTACCGAGTAGAAAATACGAAAAGCAAGTGGAAAGTCCATTCTAATTAACTAATACTAATATACAGTATTATACAATAAAATTAATTTTGTTATTTTTGTCTTTCATTCAAAATGTAACTATGATAATTTCTTGAAATCTACTGAGCTTTATGCACATTAGTAACATCCAATGTTTTCTAACTATAACCCGAATATGGACTATACTACCATTTTTTAAACTAACCATGTCTCAATGGAATAACGTAACCAATGTCTTATTCTTTCCTACTTTTTCCTTCAAAAATTCTATCCTGAAATGCGTATTTTAGTTTAAAATTTGGTTGGAACATCAACCAAAATAAATCTTTGTTTTTTTTCAAAAAAAATCCTTCTTCAATAAAATTGAAAATACGTTTGTATTAATAAAATTTTGTTGGTGCTAAGAATTTTTTATTAACTCCGTAAGTCATTACTCCCTCCGGTCCTTAATAAGTGATCAATTTGCTTTTTAATTTTTGTCCAAAATAAGTGTCCATTTATAAAATCAAGAAAAAATTCAATTTGTGCTCGTGGCGGCTGATGGCTTTTGGCAACGAAACAGCGGAGGGAGCGTCTTGCAAGTAGCACCGCAAGGAGCCGTGTGCATGGGGCGAAGCTCAGTACATTGCTCATTGCCATCGGTTGCTGCGGGCAACATCGGGTGGCGACATCGCTCGTGGCAGTTGATGGCTTTTGGAAACGGAATGGTGGAGCGTCGTGCAAGTAGTGCCGCAAGGTGTCATGCACATAGGGCGAAGATCATTACATTGCCGATTGCCATCGGTTGTTGTGGGCTGTGTTCGTGCCTTTAACTTGTGGCGCCTTCTTCGTTTCTACGCTCCAACCCCCTATTCGTGCTTGGCGGGGCTTGTCTTGGCTTTGAAATGTTGGCATCGGCAGCAACACATAGCTGCGTGTAGCGTGTTCGGGCTGTTGTTGGCATGCATCGGCGAGGCAAGTGTACGTGCGGCACATGAGTGGTGTTCGACATGAGTGGCTAGGTTGGATCCCTGCTTGAGTAGCGATGTCCTAGCCCGCATGCCATCTCAGTGATGGCACAAGCCCAAACTAGGCTTATTCGGCGTCGGTTTTCTGTGTTGCACACCTAATGCCAAGGCATTATCAAGCACAATCGGTTGCCTTTCGCCCCTCGCATTCGACGTGCAGGGTCAACCAAAAGTTACAGTTGTGTCTTTTTCCAAAATTACCCTTATATACGTATTTACGGATCAATTAGAAGGTATGTTTCCAAAACTCAAATAGGTGGGGTAGTTCGGAATGAGAGATATTTTAACATTTTGAGTCGAAATGCCCAATATATAGTTCTATTCTTTTAGTCTATGTTTCAATCATCACTGACTTGGTATAATTTGTGGATCTTCTTTATTGAAGAAAGCAATAGGTGCAGCGTCTTAAGGATTAACACTGATACGGGAATGATGATTCACGATGGACAGTCAAGGTTTTCCATTAACGGAAAGCCCATTTGCCAATTGGTTGCGACCTCTACTTTTAGTGAATATAGTGTGGTTCATGTTGGTTGTGTTGCTAAAATCAGGCCCCTTGGTCCTCTTGACAAAGTCTGTCCTCACTTGTGGAATCTCTATTGGTATAGGAGACGAAAACAAAGTATGCGACACAAATTGCCTTTAACCTTAGATTTTTCTTGTTTAAGAAAAAAGAAACAATGGCAGTTGGACTAGAAGTAATATCACGACTCATGCCCATTGGTAATTTGTGTGAGCCTTTCATTAGATAGCTTCATTTTGAGGAGTTCAATCGTCGATTGATCAAATACTACTTTTCTAGGCAGTGCTGCAACTTTGAATGTGGCTAAACTAATACAAAGGGCTGTAGGCCTTGCTCTGGGCACTCTGTCCATATTGCAAATAATTTTCAATGATCTATCTTTTTCCGTCTTTGTTCTTTCCCATATGTTACTTTAAGGAATCTTATTAATAATCTATCCTACTTGGTCAAGCAGTAGAAGGAGCAGATATTTTCTTCTTAAATCTTCAACATTCTTGATCCTTTATCTTATTTAATTCCTTCCTTATAAGTTGTCTCAACTCATTCGTCCATTTTTCTACTTATATATTTTTCTTGGCTTTCTTCTCAACATTTCTCACTCCATGTAATTCACGCACTCGATCATGCAGGGACTTGATAGCAAAAGTTATGTGCTTTTGTATTTAGGAAAGGGAAAGTTTTAAATTTCACAGTGAGACCCTTCAGTTTTCTTACAATTGCGGAAATACTCCAAATAACAAGTACCATTCTTGTTGAGAGACTTAATTTCTTCATTCATTGCAATCAGCCACTTGGCTAAATCAGCACCAGAAATTGCTTCTGAAAATTTTAATAGTTCTCCAATTTCTTCAAACATGTTTAGAAATGTGCACGCATACGGGATCTTGACGAAAGAGATTATGATGTATTTGCACTTAATTATCTTCTCCATTTATAATTTGTTTATGCCATCACATTATCATGCATGCAATTTTACCGAGTAGAAAATACGAAAAGCAAGTGGAAAGTCCACTCTAACTAATACTAATATACAGTATAATACAATACTAAAATTAATTTTGTTATCTTTTGTCTTTCATTCAAAATGTAACTATGATAATTTCTTGAAATCTACTGAGCTTTATGCACATAGTAACATCCAATATTTTCTAAACTATAACCTGAATATGGAGTATCCTACCATTTTTAAAACTGACCATGTCTCAATGAATAACGTAACCAATGTCTTATTCTTTCCTACTTTTTCCTTCAAAAATTCTATCCTAAAATTCGTTTTTTAGTTTAAAATTTGGTTGGAACATCAACCAAAATAAATCTTCGTTTTTTTCAAAACAAACCCTTCTTCGGTAAAATTGAAGTAGGGTGGGTGGTGGGGGTAATGGGGTGGTTGGGGTTGTGGGGTGGTGGGGTAAAGGGGGTATAGGGTATAGGGTGTTTTGGGAAAGAATGTGGAGAGTTCCTGATTCAAATCTGGAGTTTTATAAGATCGAGGCAAGGTGGATGATAAATTAATAATTACATAGTGTATAAAAACATGAGAAAACTCGTATTGTGAAAAAGTATAATAATATGGTAATATGGGGGTGCAAGAGTAGGTGTGTAGGACTGTGGGGTTTGTAGTAATAGTACCACGACCAAGCAGGCAAGCTTTGTCTTGATGGAACAGGAGGCTAAATAACTTAAGAAGGATCGCGCCACACTTCGTTTGGTACTAGGGATCAGAGATAATTAATTTCGAGGTTAAAATTGAAATGAGTTTATTTTATATTTGGTTGAGATAAAATTACGGTATAATTAATTGCGGGATTAGGTATCCAGGAATCGTAATATCATTTTTATCCTTATGAACGAGTGGGATAATAATTACGAGTGGAATAACCAATTTTGAGATAATTAATCCTGGGATAACTTATTTTCCCCTGAAGGACCCCTAAATGGTTTTGGAGGTGGATTGTGGAGTTCTATGTGTCTCTCTCTTGAGCTTTACATACATAATTGTGTATATCTAAATTCCTATAGATGGTGTAGACACATAGGCTGAGAGTGTAGGTGGGATAGTTCGGAATGAGAGATATAAAGTTTGGTTGCTAGGAGATTTGTTTTGTTCCATAACCCGTATTGTTTCCATACTTTTTGTCATAGTATGTTCAACACCTTCCTGTGCCATCTGCGTTATTAGCCCCTTACTTCTCCATTCTTTAGCTGGATGCTGGGCTCTTCCATTTGCTTTCTGCATTTTTTGCTGTTTTCCTTGCACTTCTTCATTTCGTTTGCTAATATGTCCCATCTGTTGACAATCTGGACAAAATTCAGGTTGTCATTCAAACCCCACTATTTGCTGGTATATCTTCCCTGATGGATCCTGTATTTTGACTTAAGTTGGCAATGGCTTGGTTATGTTTACTTCAATCAACATCCTGTGGATCCTGTATTTTGACTTCAGTTGGCGATGACTTGGTTATGTTTACTTCAATCAACATCCTGGCAAATGCTATTCGCGATTGCTTTGCTGTACGTTCATCGGAAAATAGAGGCGGCATAAGTGTGTATAGAAGTGCACAATTTGATCTAATTTCTTTGGGTCCCATATATTTAGGAGTAGCATATGTTACTACTTGGACTTATATGCGGTTATTTTTTTGTGCAAGCAACACATTGAAATTGTATCCCATCTGAGAAATTCACTGTCACGACCCGAATTCTCACCCTTAGGAGTCGTGATGGCGCCTACTAGTACGAGCTTGGCAAGCCAATTAATTTCACAATTTACCCTCTTTACTCATTTTATATCCATTAGCAATTTTAATAATAATAATAATAACATTAAAACAGCGGAATTTAACATAAGCGGAAGAAAATAACAAACTATCTGAACATAAATACCTAGTACAACTGTTTGAGTCTCGACTACCCAGAACTGGTGTCACAGTTTCACAGACGGTCTAAAAATACTACAAATAAAGGTCTGAAAGAATTAAATACAACACTGTCTCTGGAAATACATGTAAGAGACAGGAAAGTAGATAGAAGGAGACGCCGGGGCCTACGAACGCCTGCAGGGCTACCTCGGGTCGCCTGATGAACAAGATTCAGCAATCTCACTGCGGTCCGAAGTCTTCAACACTGGGGTCTGCACAAAAGAGTACAGAGTGTAGTATCAGCACAACCGACCCCATGTGCTGGTAAGTGCCTAGCCTAACCTCGGCGAAGTAGTGACAAGGCTAGGACCAGACCACCAAATAAACTTGTGCAATTATATAATATACATCGGAAATTAAAGCAGAAATAAACAAGTAAGGATGGGAGGGGGAAACATGCTTCGGGGAATGACAGGTAGAAACGGAATATCAAGAGAACTATAAAGGAATCAAAATCCAACCACTAACAAGAGTAAGGAAAAACAAAGGAAGATTTCACTTTCTTTTCACATCTTGTTGCAGGCGTGCAACCCGCTCCCATTTCATTATATCTCGTGGTAGGCGTATCACCAGCTCCCATTTTATTATATCTCGTGGTAGGCGTACCACCCGCTCCCATATAATATTGTTGCGGCGTGCAACCCGATCCATATATAATATTGTTGCGGCGTGCAACCCGATCCATATATAATATTGTTGCGGCGTGCAACCCGATCCATATATATAATATTTACAATTATAACGAGAGTCCCGACAAGGGATCAAAAGGTCTACACTATCCCGGCAAGGGAAAAACAGCTATAACCAAACTTGTTCCAACACCTAGCTACCTCAGCTATAACCAAACTTATTACAACACCTAACTACCTCAGCTATACCCAAACTTGTTACAACACCTAACTACCTCAGCTATACCCAAACTTGTTACAACATCTAACTACCTCAGTTATAACCATAATCCTTACCTAACACAAAGAATCATCAACCTAAGTACCCGTAATATCAATTAAGAACACAATACAAGGGAACCACAACTCAATGATAGCTCGGCAAGGGGGCAACATAATGATCTCTTCTCTTTCTCGCTTTTACTTCACGATTCACTTCACAACTCGAGCCACTGCTCTAGAGGTTCAATTATCACTTATACTTTCACAATTCGTTATACAACTGAAGCCAACGCTCCTCAACATTCATAAGTCACAATTCTTTTCACAACTTTACACAACAAATAGAAATTTTCATCAAGGCATGAATAACACAACGAAATCATGGAAATCACAATATAAGACTCAGGGTCATTTGACAAACCATGCAGTGTCCTTCTCATTTATCTTGACGTTAAAGGTATCGGCTGTGAGGGTAATGACTTCAGCTTTGGAAATAAATATCGAACTCAACAAAAGATGCAACACAATAAGATAAAGGCAAATGGATGTGTGCAGCGTTTCATCGCAGCACCAGATGTTGATCCTTAGAAGTTGCATTGAATTTGAAGCTGATTGGGATGCCAAAGTAGAGGAAACTCGATCAGATTATAAGATTTTTAGATTAATAGGGAAACAAGATGCCAAATGATATGGGTGACGGCAAACTTGGTTTTTAGGGGGATTAAGTCCGTACCTTTCTTTTCATTGTTTTGATGGATTTTTGTCTTTCTCTTATGGTGTGGAGCTGATTTTGGTGAGAATATGAGAGCACCTTGGCCTCTCTTGAAAGAGAAGACGGCAGTGTCGTCCAGAAATTAGGTGTGGCCGCCGTTATTTTTGTAGTCTAGGTCTTAAGTTGCAAATTGAAAACTTCTTAAACATTAAATTTTGCATTTAAGGTCCGAATCAAGTCAAATGGATTCCGTTTCTTACCACACTTTACCAACAACTCATATAAATCATATTGAACCAGTACCGGGCTCCGTAACCATAATACATGCCCGATACCATCGGTTTCACATAACATTTCACTTTCAAAAACCTTTATATTTTTCAGAAAATAATTACTTTCAAAAATTCATTTCTCGGGCTTGGGACCTCGGAATTCGATTCCGGGCATACGCCCAAGTCCCATATTTTCCTACCGACCATCCGGGACCGTCAAATCACGGGACCGGGTTCGTTAACCCAAAATGTTGACGGAAGCCAAATTAATTCATTTAATAGTCAAAATTTATCATTTTTCACAGATTTTCACATTTAGGCTTTCCGGCTACGCGCCCGGACTGCGCACGCAAATCGATATAATGTTAAAAGATGTTTTTAAAGTCTCGAAACGCAGAATATAATTTGAAAACAAGTGATGACCTTTTGGGTCATCACATTCACCTGCTAGGTGACTTACGGAATTACGAGAAGAAATAAAATAAAAATGCATTAACAAAACTATAACAGCATAAGTACTTACATTACTAATTACTCCCTCAGTTTCATATTATATGAGGTAGTTTGACTCGGCACAGAGTTTAAGAAAAAAGAAGAAGACTTTTGAAACTTGTGGTCTTAAAAGATTAAGGGGTAAAAAGTTTGTGGGGCCAAGACATTTGTGTGGCTATAAAAGCTTCTCATTAAGGGTAAATGGGTAAAATAAAAGAGTTTGAAGTTGAATTATTTCCAAATTTAAATATGTGTCATTTGTTTTGGAACAGACTAAAAAGAAAAGTACCTCATTTAATATGAAACGGAGGGAGTAGTATTTTAGGACTTTTCAAGAATTAAGATGAAGACGAAGAAGGGGTGATCTAACATGTTACAAACAAAAAAAAATCTGTGTTTTTTGTGCGATATGCTATTACTCCCTCTGGTCCAAAATAAGTGATTTTTTGGCCTTTTTCTTGTAGTCCAAAATAAGTGATTTTTCCAGATTTCAAGAATAAATTAATTACTTTTTTCCTACATTATCCTTGGAGTAAATAGTGTTGGAATATGTGTCAGGAGTGTTTATGTGAGATAGTAAAGGTTAGTATGGTCAATTCCATTGCTAATTAATTCTAAAAGGTGAATTTCTTAATCTGTGTGAAAACATCCAAAAAATCACTTATTTTGGACAGGAGGGAGTAATATTTTCTGGATCCCAAATGTTCGATAAGGTATTTTCCCGAAAAGGCAAAGATTTATTTGTTTGATGTTCTTACAAAATTTTACAAATAAAACAAATTTCAAGATTGATTTCTTGAAGAAAAAAAAAGGAATTCTCCCTTTCTAAAAAGTGTATACGTTTGCTATGTCGCGTAATTCTCCCTTTCTAGAAAGAAGCTGAATTAATCATGATTATTCAATAAAACGTGAAACTTCTAATGGATGGAAAGACAAATCGAATTTTTTAAGAAGTTTTAACAATAAGACTAACACTTCAGCAAATAAATTTGTTCGTCAGCCTCAAACCATTGAGAAATTTACCAATTAACACTCAAAAAGATTAGTGCAACATCACAACTCCAAAAGCTAATCTTTTTAGCAGTATTATTAAGGGGTCGATCGTTTAGAAGGATTAGTAGAATTTTTTCCAGAAGAAAGTTCCTTTATAATAGCACAAAGTTTGATCGAAAAGATTAAACAATAATTTCACATGATTAATGCACTTTTTATTATTACTAATATATAGAAGAGCGAGAGAAGCAGCTGAAGGTCGTCATGTGTGCTTGCTGCTAACGGGTATTCTGGTCATTTCATATTGCTCCTAAATTTGGCTGAAAGCTAACGTGTGTGAATCAACTTTACAGCTGGTGCAAATACAAGAAGTCTGCGGCGCTATCTATCCATCTTCTTTGTTTTTCTCTGTCTGCATTCTACTACTTCATCCTCTGATTTCTTCTTTGTTTCAACTTTCAAGTGAGTGAATAATTTGTTATCACTGTAATCTATGAGTTTGTTTTGATTTATTGTAAGTTCTTTGCTGTTTTGATAGCAATTTGGTCGCTACTTTCGATTTCACGGAAAAAATCTGTACGTTCCCCTTCAATGTTGAATTTTATCGATGTCATTGCTGCTTGTTTTTTGGGGGTTCCCCAGTGCTAGCACAGTGTCGTATGTTAATTAGTCAATTTTGGATTTTACTGATTATGCTTTTTGAGAAATTTTGGACTGATTATACATCTAAATCTCTTTATATGCTTTTCTCTACTGTTGCTTTGAATAATATGTTATTTTCAGTTCTGTATGTGAAACAATTTACTAAGAAATTTTAGTGATACCAAGAACAGAACTTCTTCCATTTTTCTTCATACAATAAGTTGTTTTCTTTTTCAGAATATATGTCAAAACATTATTGTGCCTCAAATATTTATCTATCTTTCTTCTATAAGCTTATTTATTTTTTCCTGAAGTGTTAACTTATTTGTTTGAATAGGTTGATTATTGTTTCTTAAAATATTTGGTTGTGCTTCTTGGTTTGTGTTTAATCCTGGGATTTGTTCTTACAATTTTACACTTATCAATATACAGGTTATATTAAGAAAATGGAAGAAAGACTTAGTATCAGTGAAATTACACCACTAACTACAGAATGGACTTGTAAAGTCCAGACTGTAGATAAATTTCGGCCGCGAGACAGTAGAGATCAGCGAGTTCATTTTCAGACAATAATTGTCCAGGATGTAAACGTAAGTCACGTTACAACCATAATTGTAACATAACATCTTCTCACTTGTACTCTTCCAATAATTACTGCGTTATCATTCTTGATAACACTGTAGGAGGAACAAATTTGTGTAATACTCTATGGTGACGACATTAAACGATGTGATAACTTGTTCGAACTTTTTGAGACATATCTGATTTCAACTGCGAAGGTTAGAAATCCGCAGCCTTATTCACTACATATTGGCCAGTTTGAGTGGATCGTTGACAGATTCACTATTGTTGAGTCTATCCCAAAAACTAACGAAAAGGAGGCACTGTTACCTCCTCCGTCTAGACTGAGTGCGATTTCGTTTGCCGACGTTGAACAACAGCCTTCTGGTGTTGAATTTGGTATGTTTCAAATAACCCTATGCCTTATAAGAGCTTAATTGCTTCGGACCCATGGTCAATGCAAGTATATTGGTTTTACCTACATTTGTTTCTTGTTTATAACAACAGATCTACTAGCTGTAGTGGCAAACTGTGGTGCAATGCAATGCACCGCTGATCAGACTAAGAGATTTCAAGAGGCCATAGTTATGGACAATACGTGAGTCATTTAATTTTCTGTTACATAACAAAATCTCTAACTGACACTTATAAAAGTACATGTACAGGAAGAAACCTCTTTTCTTCACTATATGGGAAGATTTGGCAAGCAATGAAGGAATTGAGTTACTGAGACAAGTGAGGCAACTTCAAGAATATCCTGTTATTCTCGCGAAACGGATAGGTACCACAACATACCATGGTGGTAAGTTCATGAAGTTCCTATTTTTACATATGGATAATGGTTCCACGTTGGTTATTAACAAAATTTGCATACACAGTTTCCCGTTTGGCAACAAGATACAACTCAACAATCTTAATCAATCCCCTATATGTGCAAGCAACTGAATTACGGAATTGGTACAATACAAACTGTGCTTAAAATGTATCACATCATTATTCAATTATAATTTTTTCTGTGAAAAAAAAATTGTCTGACATTTCCTGTGCGAATTACAGGGTAGATGAGAACAAAGAAATGTTAATCGAATACACAGTGAAGAGTTCAGCGGAGTCAGCTTCATCGCTTAATCTTGTAGCTGTTGACGATGAAATATTATCTGTTTCATCTATTGCTACTCAAACCTCCAGTGTGAGTTCAGTAAATTACAATATGGATAACTGTTAAACCTCCAGTGTGCCACACCATGTATCTTTTATACAATATGGATAACTGTTAAATATGTTCTAATATGCTACTATTCGTGTCAGCCCAATAACATTATGGTCTAAAGAATATTAGAGTATAAATTTTTGGAATAAACTCTTATGCTAAAATTCAACTACCTATCAAACAGATCCTCTTATGTTGTTTACCTTTTTTAGGAATTTTGTTAGGTTCTGTAGTTCCAAATTACCACATATGTTATTTTTCTTACTTGCTGGCCATATTGAACACATGTTAATCAAATAGATGTATACCAGAAGCTTACAACTTCAACTATGGCTGCTTACTTACTGTTAATTATAGCAGACTAATTATCTTGCTAGAATTGAGTTTTGGGATTGTAGTTATGTGCTTCATACAAATCCTACATTTTCCATATGTTAATAAGAATATTATCAAGTGTTCAGGTTGATCCGCCCTTTTGATCTCTCCTGTTACTATAGGCATCTTACAGTATCTTATTACTCAATACAAGCTACAATATTGTTCCTCTAATATGCAACTTTGTATTATTTCGTCACTGGAAATTATATGCAATTAACAATTGATGATTTAGCAAGTTCCATTGCTTATATTATAAAAAAATAAACCTGACGACTTGTTTCATTATTTACACTTTGCAGGCAGAAATTTTTTACGTGGAAGGAGAAATTTCGCTACCTGAGCATTTCCAACGATTTTATCTGCTACGTTGTTCTGAATGTAACCATCTTGTTCGGAGCAAAATAAAAAGGGAGATTCAATGCATAAACTGCAGGCTACCATGAATGTTAATTCCAAGGTAACAACCGCTACTAATAAGATGATGTCACTGACAATATTTAATACTGTGTGCATTAATAATTTGTGTCGCCTCAAAAGTCAAAGTAGCCAGTTTTTCTTAAAAATGTGATAATATCACCCCTCAAGGCTTTTTCCATGTTCTTTTGTTTTTCTTATGCATACACGTTGATAACCACTTTGCGATATTTTGGGATGCACTATAGCTGAAAACTCATTTAAGCTCACTAGAGCACAGGCAATGAGCTAAACAAAAACAAACTGTAGCTTTCTTTAACCACAACTAACGCTATTCTAACGGCAGAAGAAAACAAAGGCAGAGGCACAAACTACTGCATTTCTTCTGCTAGCATTTGCAGTTACAAGTATTTTATTTGATTTTTACCTTGTTTATTATATGTTTCTCTATTTCTGACTTATGGAACTTTGTCAAAGTAAAGCTTTGGCCAAGTTATGAATAGACCAATGAGTTTCAGTTAAACTCTGATTACTTTCACCCTCTTTTCACTATCCGAAAGAGTTTTCTTTCCTTTTTTGTTCCAATAGTTTTCATGTCCTGACTTTTGAATAGCTACAGAGAAAACTCAAATGTTCAGGCTTCTATTATTGTAAAAGTTATGCCTGAAATAAGTTAAAGCTATTAGTTTTCCTACCTGATTTCTTATATGTTACTTTGTGCGAATCATAGAAACGTAAAGCCTTGACCTAATTGTTAATAGGTCAATGAGTTTGTGTTCTGTTCAATCTATCTGTTATCTTTTAACTCGATTTATTTGTGGTGTAAAGTGTGATACTTTTAATGATATATAAATATTGTAATTACAGAACTGTTTTGGAATTTGTAGTGTCTCTATATTTTCAATTGAACTGTAAAACCACATCATAGGTGCCACTTTGAGGTAGAAATTACAGATGAAACAGGCACGACGACAGCAACAGTGTCTGAAGGCTTGGGCGAAAGGATGTTGTCAACGACAGCTGAACAAATATACGATATCATCAACATTAAGGTACATACATATACAACATTGCAGTTAACATAAGCCAACAAAGTTAATATAATACTTCGATAGTTAACACATAAACATAAGCTTTGACAAGTCCATTGTTTTTCCTATCTGTTTGCAGAATGAGTTATTCCCTGTTGCCCATATCAATCAACTACTTGCAGATAAACTGTTCAGAATTCAACTACAAAGGTCATCATCCAGAACACCAGACAAAAATGCAGGTTCTCTGGTCCTTTTATCATACACTGAAAAACCAACCATGTTTCTACCAGAAGAGTCAGCATCTGTGGGTGATGCCGAGAGAATTATGGAAGAAGAGTCAATACTTGGGGCTAATGCAAAAGCAACTAAGAAACGGAAAAGGGAACCAAGTACTCTACTAAAGCCGCAGTCAAGGTTAGAATATTTGCATACTGCTCTCATCCATACAATTTTTTATGATATTTGTTTCAGGATTTGTTTTGTCTTTCAAAATGGTGTTCCATTTCGAGATATTAAAAAAAAAGTAGTGTTTGCTAAGGAGAATGAATTGATTTAGGTGGTGAAAATCATGCAATAGTTTATTTTAAAGCTGGACAACTTAGACCTTTTAGCTGCACATGTAAGGAGTCGAGATATTTTTTTTCCTGCATAAGTTTCTTGATTAAATTTTGGCTTCCTTTTTGGTCTCATAAAATTTTGAAATGCCTGATGAGATATCTATTCTCCTTGATTTTTTATATACTGACAAATCACTTACATAACCATTTTATGTCACCATGTAATGTATGTACCGCTAAAGCTCTCTTTGGGAGGTAAGTTGAGTTATCACAATACAAGAAAAACGTCATATTTAGTGTTACCCACCTCTATGCCGGCTTCAGTGAGGCAGCTAACATCCCACAAGAATAACCATGGATATGTCCCATTACATATACATATTTTGTTGTTATTGAGAGTGAGATGTTTGGATAGGTTGACTTATGCAGTTTCGTGGGATCTGTTTGGAAGTGTTAAACGTAATGTTTCAAATATGAAAATAAAATCTCTCTTTATTTGTACAGATTGTCAAGGCAGTGATGTTCGCTGAAATGGTATGCGATGTACAGAGACATTTTGACAGATCATACCGATCTTTTAACAAGGTTTAGATAGTTGGCCGCCTAAACAAAATGTTCCACATTTTTTGCCTAAATAGTTGTCAGTAGTGTACGCCTATGTTTTTGAAGGCAATTGGTATTATTTTTTGGATCTTGGAGCGGCCTCCAGATATTGTATAATGACATCTTATAATTAGGATCCATGTACCTTTCCGAAAGTTTGCGACGTTTATCCCATGGTGTTTACTTTTCTACTACTGATGTCTACTTTTACTTATTAACAAAGAATTATAGATGTATAATGGCTTCGGCATCATAACAAAGAGCTAAACAGAAGGATTTCCTCCTGTTTGAGAGGTTTATTTTCGATTTCGGATGCTTCGTTACAATCTCTTATGGCTTTGTGGAAATTCCTCTGAAGATTTTAAATGAGCTTCGACGTGATTACAAAGAGCTAACAAATGGTCTGTTTTCAAAGGTTATTTGAATCAAGTTTTTGTACCATGTATTACTAGCTTCTTCTTCTTTTTCTTCTGAAACATTGAAGTGGTTCAACATTACTCTAGAAAGCTAACTAATGAAATTTTTAATTTTTTAGCTATGTATTCTCAAGATAGATATACAAACAGAATTGTAATTTAATCTAGCAGTAACTACAAAGTTATTGCACTCCAGGTCATCATGTAGATTTACATTTACCTTTCTTTCGCTACTCGAACATATAAACACCACTATCAGAAAAATTATCTGCTAACTCTTTTGTGACAAATAAAAATAAGTTTACACTATAATTTGTTGGGCGCCCATGCCAAAGAGCATGGGCAAACATTATCTAGTTTTTTTAATAAGGCACAGTTTAAGGAGCTTCGGGTCAACATGGTGTGCTTGTGGCCTAAATGACGAAAAAACCAGAATCTTAGTTAAAATGCTAATTAATACTGTAGGGGTGTGCATTCAATTAACGATTCGATTTTGACCCTTAATCGAAATTACTTATCGATTATCGATTTGTACGTATGCTTATCGTTATCGTTTTCAATAAGGTTTCGATTTTTCGATTTCGATTTAACGATTTTTGGGGCTTATCGATTACACCAATAAGAATTTTGCGGGACTCCACGGAAAGTATATCGCTATAAACACGCATAACTTAATATGGACCAAAAGAAGCTAAATAAGACGAACACCGTTTAACATAAAAATTGTGTCAACAAGCACAACACGAAACTAAAGTAAGGGATCAATGTATGCACCACACTCCAACGGTATTAAAAGAAAAATACATCATCACGGCTAATTCTATTTTTTCATTAATTTGAACTTCATTCCCTTGAGCTTTAAATAATGATCATTCCTTAAATGTGGTAGATGAAATAATAGGGTTAGGGACATAGGATAAAGGAAAGGGTATTATAGAATAAGGGTAAAAAAAGTTAAAAGAATTAAAAAAATTATTTTTTTAAAGTATTTCTTATCGATTATCGATAAACCGATAACCGAATAGGACAAAATCGAAATCGAAATCGATAACTCGATAAGGAAAATTTCGAAATCGAAACGATAAATCGATAAACCGATATTGATAAACCGATAACAATAATCGATTCGTTAATCGATAAACCTATTCGAATGCACACCCTATTATATGCTGACTTTGTAACCTGGGCCCATAGGTACTTATGTAACTATGTTAAAGGAAGCAACTTTATTGGTAACCGTTAATTTAGGGAGAAATTTAAAAAAAAAGCCAGATTTACAAGTGGTCATTCAAGAATAGCCCAATTTCAAAAGTAATCGAAATTTAGCCACTTTTATGTAAAGATAAAATCTGGGCGAAAATACTGTTCAAACCCGAAATTTCCCTACTATTAATAAGGCACAGTTTGAGGAACTTGGGCGTTGGGGGTATCTTGGGGAATCGCAATTGGTTTGGCTTGCGACACGTGCTATCCCTATTTGAGTCCAGAACTAAAATGTGGTTCTTTTAGACTCAAAATACTTTTTAGGTGTAAAAAAAAGTTACCATTCTAATATAAAACGCGGTAATGAACCGCGTTTTAACCTTAACGACCGTTTGGGACGTTGAGGTAAATCAAGGTTTATTCTTGCGTTTTATATAAAACGCAGTTTAATGTCGCGCTTTACTGGAAGCTGATAAGACAGCTATAATAAAGCGCGGATCATTACTGCGTTTTTGTAAAACGCAGTAACAAACTGCGTTTACATGTTTGTGGGCCCAACCAATACTCTTCTGCGCTTAACTGACATAACAATAATTCAATAATGTAAAAACGCCCTTTTATACTCCGTTTTACTTCAAAAAAATTTGATCCTCCCGAATTGGGCATTGCCTTAATATAAAGGCGTTAAGGGTTTTGAGAAAAATCATTCAGAAATACTCCAACATCGTGATAATTTTTTCTTATTGT
>NW_017672341.1:187307-195252 GCF_001879085.1 Nicotiana attenuata
ATTAAACTATATATATGATTGGTCTTTGTAATTGTTTAAACAGGTATCGTGGGGGAATTTCTTTTCGTAAAAAGAAAAAATAGCAAATGCGTAATACATTTAAGAATGCGAATAGAAAGTGTTTGAGTTTTGAATTGAGTGAATCTAAAAAACTTGAACGAAAAGAGTAATAATACTCTTTGTTACATAGTATTTATTCTAAATCTGTAACATGCCACCTTACATTCTTTTTCCAAACACGCAAAAAGTTTTATAATTGCAATATAGATAAATTTCTGTAGCAAAAAGTTTATATATACAGAAAGTGGCTACCTGAGGTTGTATCTTAGCTTATGGGAAAAAAGTCAACAATATATTACTACGTATCTATTCAATGTCACGACGAACTAGACAGCTAAATAGAGGAGGATCCAGTGAAATTGTGGACAGAGGTTCCGGATCAAGATTTCATGCCACACTAAATCGCCCTTGATGCCTAGTTTGCTAATGGGTTGGTGCAATCACTTCCCTAAGATACAACACTATGTTTTAAAAGGTGTTTCGGGGCGAGCCCCAGGGAGAGGCGCGTGAAAGTCTCAAGAGGTGTACGCCCAGCAATTCGGCTGGCGACGTCGCTCGTGGCAGCTGATGGCTTTTGGTAACGGAACGGCGGAGCGTCGTGCAAGTAGTGCCGCAAGGTGCAATGCGCATGGGGCGAAGCTCATTACATTGCCAATTGCCATCGGTTCTTGTGGGCTGTGTTCGTGCCTTTAACTTGTGGCGCCTTCTTCGTTTCTACGCTCCAACCCCTTATTCGTGCTTGGCGGGGCTTGTCTTGGCTTTGCAATGTTATTTTCGTATTTATTTGCACAGCTTGGAGTTTTTTCCTTTAATTAGGTATTACTGGATTGATGCAACTTGTTTACAGGTTAATTCCTATATGTTGTTAGGGGAATTCAACTAGCACAAGGACAATCATTTTTAATGACTGCAGTCAAGTACATTAAACATGTTTAAGATTTTGCAAAGTCGAAGATATATATCAAGTGGCCGGGGAGAGGGATTGGCTCGAAGATCAGAATGAGAACCAAGAAACCATTTATGAAACAGGTTTTTCCTAGGTGGCTGCATCCTATTTTGACATTGAAGGTTTCTGTGATACAATGTTGATACTACCTCATGTTAGGTAAATACAATTAAGAGAGTTTGCTGGTGGAGAATCTAAAACTAACAAATATTATTAAAATACAATAATTTTAGGTATGTCCACAATCAGAATTTGGGAGAGTTTGAGGAGCTTGGGGTGGTAGGGGTACTTTGTGAAAACTGTATAGTACCACATGGTAACCCTTTTCCCCAACTTATGACACGTCAAAGCTGGCGGCACTAATTCCCCAAACTGAACGTAGATGTCTTGCCATTCCCCAGCTTCTTCCTCCAGATTCTCATAATTGTCTAACTCCTCTCCCAGTTTTTTCTCTTTTTGTTTTCTTATTTTTCTAATTTTCGAACTCGCTGCTATGTAAAAATTGTTTAAATTGTTGGTCCACTATTTTATGTGTTTGTCCGCCAAAAAATTGCGATTGATTGTGGACTCTGGAAAACAGGGCACGCCTGCGAACAACCAAAAGGTTTGAAATGAAACACCCATTATTGTATCTTTTACCAAGCATACACAATTTAAAGTTCTTCCAGAGTTGTTGATAAATAGATCAGCCATGGTATTTCAAGCTGGTTACACGTAAACCAGCAGCCCGGACGAACTTACATGAGAATTTGCTGTATCTTTTTTTTTTATTTGGTAACCTCGACCAAAATCACAGTAACACACAAAACACCATCCGTAAAATAAAATTATCCTATATAATAATTACCTTGAAATAAGTAGAAAATTCAAAATAGAACTTCTCAAGCAGCAGTCGCTATAACCTCTGATTAGCAGACAATGTGTTCTTCAGAGAAACCCAACAGGAAAACTAAGCAAAATACCAAAAGTAGATCTTTCAATTGACTAGACACAGCAACTTAAAGGCCGAAGTTCACAGAGAAAAAGCTAAGGTAATCCAAAAACAAAGTTATGGAGAAGAGAGTATCTGCAGGTTTATTTTAAGATGTTAGAGGCCCTAAGACTAGGAGATTAGACTAAAACGGGCATGCTTTGCTGTTTTTGCTTCTTTAAATAGTGAACACCTGCAACATCCTTCGTGCTTGTTTTTATCTATAAATTACCTTACCTTTTCAAAAAAAAAAAAAAAAANAAAAGTTATTCAGATCCTCCTGCAATTAATTCTCAGTAAAATAGTGCCTGATAAAGATCTAGTTCTAACATAAAAAACGTTTTCTTTATTGAGATGGAAAAAAAAGAAACTAACATGACATTCATTCAAATCATTAAACCCAAATTTGACGTTAAATGATTCTGCATGAAGGTACCTTTGATTTATATGGAAACTCTAGCGGATAGTTCTCTTCCTGAAATATCTCAAGAAACCATGGTTTCACTTCTAACTTTTTCTCCACTGATGACACAATTCTTACAACAAGTCCTTCCGCTCCAGGAACCTGGAAACCAGTATAAGCAGGAGCTAAGATAGGAAGGCACAAGCGAACTTGCTAACACCATTACGAATCACTAAATGCAGAGACAGAAATACTATTAATAAGCGGGAATTTGAGCTGCCTCCGGTTACAAAGAGAGCTGCATCCATAAGGGTATATATGTAATACGGTGAAATGGAGCAACACTTTAGGCTAAAAGGGTTTATTACTGTAGCTCACTTACAAAATTTTGGAACCTGTTGACCAATTGAACCTTGGTGATATGCATTCCAAATGAGCGCCCACTTCCCCACGGCAACCTCTTTAACTCTTCACGTGTCCTCATAGAGCAGCTTGTAAAACTTTTTTTTCGGAGGGCTCACAAATTAGCTTTAAAAAAGGGAAATTTACATGAAAATACACTTGGAGAAAGCACTTTTCACCCGCCTAACCCATAAATACGGTTTTCATTCGGTAGCCCGCAAATATTAATCAATTTTATGAAAGCAAGTCAAACTCGCAAATTTCGTCGAACTTCACCCATAATCACGCCTAAATCAGATTTCGCTCTTTTCTTTCATTTTTATCTTTTCCCTTTTTCATTTTCATTCTTATTTATTTTTTATGACATACGGAGATAATAAAAAATTCTTAGCACTAACAAAATTTTATTAATGCAAACGTATTTTCAATTTTACCGAAGAAGGGTTTGTTTTGAAAAAAAAAAACGAAGATTTATTTTGGTTGATGTTCCAACCAAATTTTAACTAAAAAACGAATTTCGGGATAGACTTTTTGAAGGAAAAAGTAGGAAAGAATTAGATATTGGTTACGTTATTTCATTGAGACATGGTCAGTTTTAAAAATGGTAGGATACTCCATAATTGGGTTATAGTTAGAAAACATTGGATGTTACTATGTGCATAAAGCTAGTAGATTTCAAGAAATTATCATAGTTACATTTTGAATGAAAGAAAAAGATAACAAAATTAATTTTATTGTATTATACTGTATATTAGTATTAGTTAGGGTGGACTTTCCACTTGCTTTTCGTATTTTCTACTCAGTAAAATTGTCTGCATGATAATGTGATAGCATATTAGCTGAATTTTTCATATCATATGTATTTTTATATAAAGTTTCTAAAATTTTATGGTACATATTAGTCATTTTGTAATTTTAATCTAGTTCTTGCTATTATAATAATCTAATTGTTTGCCTTTACGTTCTAGTTTAATTGGCAGTTTTCTTTTGCTAAGTACAAGAATTTATTTCATGTTAAAATTAATCGATTTTTAATTGAGTACTTAAATTACTCATCACTATTTGATTCATTGTAATCAATATATCTTGGTAAATGATAAATTTCTCAAAGAGCAATTGATTTGATAGTGTTTCAATATTGCTGCTAAATATATAAATATTTTAAATTCTAATATTTCCTCAAAAAATTTGCAGAGTTTAATACTAAGAACTGTGACGACCCAAAGGGGTCATCACCTGTTTTCTTACCCATTATGTGCTTCCGAGGCCTTGAAAACCTCATTAATAGCAGCCTCGTTATGCGTGCCCAATGTAACTATCTTGTGGATTTCTACATATCTACATGATCAATTAGTATTCTACGTTTTGGTTTTACTATCAGATGATTCCGAGTAAAACTAGCTTGTGTTTCCTGTTAGTCGTGCGAAGTGTTCTTCAACATCTGTTATGAGTCCGATTTACCATTCCTTTTGACTGTCAAGTAAACATATAAGCATTTAGAGCTTTGTCTTAAGCAGTTACTAAAGCATTTGAATTTGGATATGACAATTGGACCCGGGCTCAGCACGGGCGGACCCACCTAGTGGGTTTTTACCTTTTATAGAGTTGTACTTAGAGTATGACTCCCCTGCTATATAAAGGGGGTTTGATAATTCACGAGACACATTGTATCACGCATTAAAAAGCAATATATTATTAGTTTCTCTGTTTTTTTAGCTTTTTTTCTTGTTCATCAGTGTTGGCTATTGTGAGCCTGGATTGAGGGCTAATATTTCACTAAGGTTGAATCCGTCCTCGCGTGGTTTGAATTCATTTTATCTTTGCTTGTCCAATCTAATTCAATTTATTGCTTTGTGTCAAATAATTTGCGTATTCTTAAAAAAACTTAATAATTTAATTGTTATCCGATTTTGAGGGTAAACATCCTTTATTCCAATTTTATGGTATAGTTTAAATACCCATCATTGATAAGGAAAAAGAATAACTGTTCACTTTATAAAATTTCTTGGAAATATTTGTCTAAGAAACATGACAGATATTTTCCAACAACTGCATANGAGGTAGCCTTGCTGGCGTCCGCAGGCCCGGCGTCTCTTCTTTCAGTTTTCATGTTCTGTTGACATTTGTATTCGAAACAGACTATGTCCTTTATTTCAAACTCTTATTTGTAGTAATCCTAGACAGTTCGTGTATTGTTGTGACACCAGGTGCTGGGTAGAGACTTGTATTGGCTTTCTAGATGCTGTTTCTATATTTAGTTCAGATTTTCGCTAAATTTTACTTTCCGCGGTCTTTTAGCTGCTTATTCATTGATAATTTAATTGTAAATCATGTATAAAACGAGATAGGCTGATTTTTTCAAGGGTTCTTGGCTTTCCTAGCTTTCACGAGTAGGCGCCATCGCGACTCCCGAGGGTGGGAAATCCGGGTCGTGACAAGTTGGTATCAGAGCTCTAGGTTACATAGGTTTCACAACTCACGGACAAGGCCGAGGCCGTGCTAGAGGCCGAGGTAGGGGCAGAGCTCAGCCCCGAGCAGCAGCACCAGTGGCGGAGCCTCAGGTTAACTTCGACGAGGAGGTTCGGCCCCAGCCCCAGCAGTTTCGGTGGGCCCAACTCAGGTCCAAAGGGGTTTATTGCTACCCCAGTTCTTCAGGACGCTCTGGTCCGATTTGTGGGTCTCATGGAGAGTGTTACCCGAGCAGGTTTGCTTCCTGTAGCACCAGCCGTCTCTCAGGCTGGAGGAGGGGCCCAGACTCCTGCTACTCGTACTCCGGAGCAGGGAGCTCCCCCGATTCAGACTCCAGCAGTTCTGCCAGTTGGAGCAGATCAGCCGGGTATGGTAGCCCAGGCCGGTGATGGGGCAGCTATGTCTTCCGATGCTTTATGGAGGTTGGATAGGTTCACCAAGCTCTTCACTACTACCTTCAGCGGTGCATCTACCGAGGATCCTCAGGATTATTTGGACAGCTGCCACGAGGTTCTTCGGAACATGGGTATTGTTGAGACCAATAGGGTTGATTTTGCTACATTCCAGTTGTCTGGATCCGCCAAGACTTGGTGGAGGGATTATTGTTTAGCTAGACCAGCAGGATCTCCAGCCTTGACCTGGGAGCAGTTCACACATCTATTTCTAGAGAAGTTTCTCCCTATTACACAGCGAGAGGCATATCGGAGGTAGTTCGAGCGTCTCCATCGGGGATCCATGACAGTCACCCAGTACGAGACTAGGTTTATTGATTTGGCTCGACATGCTCTTGTTATACTTCCCACTGAGAGGGAGAGAGTGAGACGGTTTATTGATGGACTCATTCAGCCTATTCGTCTCCAGATGGCTAGAGAGACTGGAAGCGAGATATCTTTTCAGGAGGCGGCCAATGTAGCCCGGAGGATTGAGATGGTATTGTCACAGGGGGGTGGTCACAGGGCAGATAAGAGGCCCCGTCAGTCAGGCCGATTTAGTGGTGCCTCTTCTGGAGGCAGAGATTCGTATGATAGGGGTCAGCCTTCTAGGCCTTTCCAGTAAGCCCTCCAGGTTTCTCACGGTGCTTCTGGTAGCCGTGGTCCTCAGACGCAGTATTCCGATCAGCAGTCTTTCAGTGCGCCACCAGCACCTATTAGTGCACCACCACTTCAGAGTTTCCAGGGTCGTCAGCCCCAGCATCCGAGGGCTTGTTTTACTTGTGGCGACACGAGGCACATTGCTAGGTATTGCCCTCGCGCGCCAGGTGGCTCTCAGCATCAGAGTTCTCGTGCCATGGTTCAGGCACCAGGTGTTCCACAGCCCGCCCAGCCAGCTAGAGGTGGGGGTAGAGGTACTAGAGGTGGAGGTAGAGGTCATAGAGGTGGAGGCCAGCCAGCAGCAGGCCGACCCAGAGAGGTAGATCATAGTGTTGGGGCCCAGCCCTGATGTTATGCTCTTCAGGCCAGGCTCGAGGCAAAGGCTTCAGATGCGGTTATTACAGGTACGGTTCTGGTTTGTGATAGAGATGCTTTAGTGTTGTTTGATACGGGGTCTACATATTCGTATGTGTCATCTTATTTTGCCCCGTATTTGGTCATGCCTAGTGATGCATTGGGTATTCCTGTTTATGTGCCTACACCGGTGGGTGACTCTATTGTGGTTGATCGAGTCCATCATTCTTGTGTTGTGGTGATTGGGGGTCTGGAGACTCGTGTAGATTTGTTGCTTTTAGACATGGTTGACTTCGATATTATATTGGGGATGGACTGGTTATCACCCTATCACGCTATCTTGGACTGTCATGCCAAGACCGTGATCTTAGCTTTGCAGGGTATGCCTCGTTTAGAGTGGAGAGGTACTCCATGTCATTCTACCCGTAGTGTTATCTCGTATGTGAAGGCTTGGCGTATGGTCGAGAAGGGGTGTTTGGCCTATTTGGCATTTGTTCGTGATTCTAGTGCTGAGGTCCCTCCTATTGATTCTATACCCATTGTCCGGGAGTTTCCTGATGTTTTCCCTTCAGACCTGCCGGGTATGCCACCAACAGGGACATTGATTTTTTCATTGATTTGGCTTCGGGCACTCAGCCCATTTCTATCCCGCCATATCGTATGGCCCCGCCGGAGTTGAAGGAGTTAAAGGACCAGGTGCAGGATTTGATTGAGAAGGGTTTCATTAGACCCAGTGTTTCGCCTTGGGGTGCGCCGGTGTTATTTGTCAAGAAGAGGATGGTCGATGAGAATGTGTATTGATTACCGGCAATTGAACAAGGTGACAATCATGAATAAGTATCCGCTGCCGAGGATTGATGATTTGTTCGACCAGCTTCAGGGTGCCAGGGTATTTTCCAAGATTGACTTGAGATCTGGCTACCATCAGTTGAGGATTAGGGCATCCAATGTCCCTAAGACAGCTTTCCGCACTCGGTATGGGCATTATGAGTTTTTGGTTATGTCATTCAGGTTGACAAATGCCCCAGCAGCTTTTATGGACTTGATGAACCGAGTGTTCAGGCCTTATTTGGAATCTTTCGTGATAGTTTTCATTGATGATATATTGATATATTCCCGCAGCCAGGAGGAGCACGAGCAGCACCTTAGAGTGGTTCTTCAGACTTTGAGGGATAGTCAGTTATATGCCAAGTTCTCCAAGTGTGAGTTCTGGCTGAGTTCAGTTGCATTTCTAGGTCATGTTGTATCAG
>NW_017672341.1:198354-199139 GCF_001879085.1 Nicotiana attenuata
TGATGATGTTGATGATTTATGTGCCATGCTTTCCGAATGCAACTTGGTGGGCAATCTTAAAGAGTGGTGGATTGATTCTGGAGCCACTCGCCATGTTTGTGCTGTTAGAGAAGCTTTTGCTTCTTATGCTCCTGTTGGACCCGATGAGACGATTTCTATGAGAAATGCTTCAAAGGCGAAGATTGAAGGATGTGGGAAGATATTTCTCAAAATGACTTCCGGCAAAGTAGTGACTTTGAACAACGTCCTTCATGTTCCCGAGATTAGGAAGAATTTAGTCTCTACTGGACTTCTTGTTAAGAATGGTTTTAAATGTGTTTTTGTTTCCGATAAGGTTGTAATAAGTAAGAATGAAATGTTTGTAGGAAAAGGTTACCTCACTGAGGGCCTTTTCAAGCTGAATGTAATAGTTGTTGAAAATAATAATAAAATTTCAGCTTCGTCTTACTTACTTGAGTCAAATGAATTATGGCATATACGTTTGGGTCATGTCAATTATAAAACCTTACGGAAAATGATTAATTTGGAAGTATTGCCCAAGTTTGAATGTGACAAATCAAAATGTCAAGTATGTGTGGAATCAAAGTATGTTAAACATCCTTATAAGTCGGTTGAAAGGAATTCAAATCCTTTAGACTTAATTCACACAGATATTTGTGACATGAAGTCAATACCATCTCGCGGTGGAAAAAAGTATTTCATAACTTTTATTGACGATAGTACTCGATATTGCTATGTTTACTTACTTAATAGTAAAGATGAAGCAATAGACGCATTCAAGCAAT
>NW_017672342.1:0-1774 GCF_001879085.1 Nicotiana attenuata
TGAAATATCGCCAATTTTATTAAAATCCTGTATGGCTGAAATATCGCCAATTTTATTTAAATCCTGCATGGCTGAAATATCGCCAACTTTATTCAAATCTTTGCATGGCTGAAATATCGCCAACTTTATTTAAATCTTTGCATCGGTTGAAATATCGCCAACCCTATTTAAATCTTTGCATCGGCTGAAATATCGCCAACTTTATTTAAATCTTTGCATCGGCTGAAATATCGCCAACCCTATTTGAATCCTTGCACCGGCTGAAACATCGCCAATTATATTTAAATCTCTATGTCGGCTGAAACATCGCCAATTTTATTCAAATTTTCTATGTCGGCTGAAATATCGCCAAATCTTGCATCTCATGGGCTGAAAGATCGCCACCTTTTGCATTTCATGGGCTGAAAGATCGCCAAAATATCCAAAGGCGTCATTGTTCGGAGGCACCATTTTCATAGTCCGAGAACGCCATGCCATGGCCCGAGGATCCCGCTTTTTATTCTGCACATCATTATTCAAAGGCATCATGGTTCGGAGGCACCATCATCATACCCCGAGAACATTATTTCATAGCCTGTGAATCCTTTGTTATGCGCTTCACGGCCCAGGACGTCATGGTCTGAGGACGTCATCCTAACCGTCCAAAGACAGCATTCATGGTCCAACGGGAACTTGCATCACGTTTAAATTCTGCACAATATGCTTGTATTACTTAATTGCAGGTACATCAGCTGGCAACGACCATTACAGCAGGAGCGATCTCGCTCCGGTTCTCGCAACCCATCAGTCCCTGACCACCCTTCCTAACCTAAAATATTGCGTCGGTCTCTTCAAAAACCTCCATCGGCATACTCCGTCGATGTACCCCGAACTACATATGACCTGATTCCTGTAAAACCAGGGATATGTAGGCAGCTCAGAAACCAGAGCTCGGTCAAAACCTTTGCAAGTCGTCTCTCTCGGTCAAAATTGGTCATCATATCTTTACCCGACAACTCTTTCATCCTTCCCGGGTAAAGAGGGGCAGTTGTTGATACCCAATTTTTCCCTATGTATTTTATATACTCAAGATGTTCTCAAAATAGTATGTACATGCATATATAAGCATGCCCAAGAGTTTTGGTATCTTTCCCTTATTTTAAAGGTTTTTAAAATTAATTTGTTGTCTATTTTAATAGTACAAAATTCAAAATTTATTTTCGGACTATCATTTTTTGATGAATAATTTATTTTTATTTCATATTTACACCAAAATATAATTAATGTGATTTTTTTGCACATTTTTATAAAATTTATTTGGTATTTTAAAGGCTAAATTGCTATAATTGTGATTATAGCCTATTTTCTGATTAACAGTATTTCGCAATTACAAAATTGCTCCCAGTACTTTTAATTAATATTTATTTGATTATTAATCAATTTGGTGCCTTTAACTGGTTTTGAAAATTATTTTAACTATTTTTAAAATAAAAAGGGAAGAAATGGCTGTTTTACATTTAGCCTCGTCCATTTCAATTATAACCCCTTTGCAATTTCAATTTTAACCACAATTGAGCCCAATCGCAACCAGCCCAAATATTAAACCGACCCAATCCGTAAAAAACCGCCGGAATCCCCCTTTTAAATCTCAGCCGTTGATCTAGAAGATCAACGGCTCAGATTGATTATTTCCTTTTTAATTCTCAGACGACCCCTAACCCTAATTCATTTTCCTCCTTCAGCCACCCTTGAACTCCCAAATTCTCTCAAGGCTCCCTGGAACCCTAGCCTCCCC